>NC_086446.1:534382008-534682008 GCF_028390025.1 Pseudophryne corroboree | reverse complement strand
GGCATGTGAGTACCTGGCACCGTGGGGGAATATCTGGCACTGAGGACATATGTGGCACTGGGAGCACAGCCCTAGCAACAAGCACTACCCCCTAGCAATGAGCATGACACCCAGTGCATGAAACCCCTGGCAACGAGCATGACACCGAGTGCATGAAACACCTGGCAACGAGCATGGCACCCTGAGCATGAAAACCCCTGGCACCGTGCATGGAACCAAGAGCATGAAACCCCTGGCAACGAGCAGGTAATTTAAAAGTAATTAGAAGCCTTAATGTAGGACTTAATGTGTAATGGGCATTACGGTGTGTGGCATAATGTATCACGGACATTGCGGTGTGTGTCAGAATGTGTCACAGGCATTACGGTGTGTGGCAAACTATATCACGGGCATTGTGGTATGTGGTATAATGTCTCAGGGGCATTGCAGTGTGGCATAGGGTATAACGGGCATTGCGGTATGTGTCACAGGCATTACGGTGTATGGTATACTAGATCACGGGCATTGTGGTATGTGGTATAATGTCTCAGGGTCATTGCAGTGTGTGGCATAATGTATAATGGGCATTGCGGTGTGTGGCATAATGTGTCAGGCATTACGGTGTCTGTATACTATATCACGGGCATTGTGGTATGTGGTATAATGTCTTAGGGTCATTGCAGTGTGGCATAATGTATAACGGGCATTGCGGTGTGTGTCATAATGTATCACGGACATTGCGGTGTGTGGTATACTATATCATGGGCATTGTGGTATGTGGTATAATGTCTCAGGTTCATTGCAGTGTGTGTCATAATGTATCACGGACATTGCGGTGTGTGTCATAATGTATCACGGACATTGCGGTGTGTGGTATACTATATCATGGGCATTGTGGTATGTGCTATAATGTATCAGGGGCATTGCAGTGTGTAGCATAATGTATAACGGGCATTGCGATTCCTGTCATAATGTGTCACAGACATTACGGTGTGTGGCATAATGTGTCGGGGGCATTACGGTGTGTGCATATTGTGTCATGTGCATTATTGTGTGTGGCATAATGTCTGAGGGCCTTTGCAGTATGTGGCATAATGTATACTGGGCATTACTATAAGGAGGAAAAATGACAAATAATGGAAGGGGCATGAATCAGGATTATTTTTCTTTCCTGTGGTGGCTAACGTCTGGGCGTGCAGGTTGCAAAACTGGGGTATAAGGTAGTCTATTCCTGCAATGCCACGCCTCTTTATGTGAAGCCGCGCCCATTTAAACAAAACCACGCCCCTTTTTGGCGCCGCGCCATCGGCGCGCACATGTTTATCCCTTTCCTAGTGCCAATTATGGGGGGGGGGGGGGGGGGGCGCCGAAGAATTTTTTGGCTTGGGGGAGAAAAATTTCTAGTTACGCCACTGGTGGAAGCAGTGTCCACTGCAGTATATTATAAAAACTGTGCGCCTACAGTAGCTGTAAAAGTTAAAAACGACACTGGAGGCATGGTCCAGAAAAAGCCAGCGTCAATCATCTCCGTGTCTTCAGCTGTAAAGCTTATGCACATATACCTAAGGAGAAAAGATGGAAATTAGATCCAAAGTCAGTGGCATGTATTATGTTAGGATACTGTGAAGAAAGCAAAGGATACAGGCTTTGGGACATTACAAATAAGCATCTTCTAAAGTCTAGAGATGTGGTGTTCCATGAGACAGCACCAATCAGTGGAACAGTGGAACAAGAATCACAGCAACAATCTGTATCGCTGGATTTAAAGGCAGCAGAAAGTGTGTCTGAACCTGAAAGTGTTGCTGTGGATACCCAACCAGGAAATAGAAGTTCCATGATGAGAAATAAAGGTGTTCCATCCAAAAGATACAGTAAGGAATATGCAAATATAGCTTACTGTGAACCCCAAAATATACAGGAAACAAAATCAAGTAGCAACTGAAAAGAATGGAAGTCAGCAATAGATACAGAGCTGTCAGCTCTGGATGATAACTGTACATGGACTGTAGTTGACAGGCTGAATAACCGTAAGACAATCAAGAACAAGTGGGCCTTTTGTAGAAAGCGGAATGCAGACGAAACTATTGCTCGTTATAATGCCTGCCTTGTTGCTGAAGGATACACACAAAATTCCAGGATCAACTACGGAGAGCTCTTTTGGCATTTCGCAAGGTACAGCAACTTGAGGATAGTCATTGCCATTGCTACACTTCATGATTTATTTATTGTTATACCGGTTAGACTTTGATACTGCATTCCTAAATGGAGAGTTAATTGAGGAGATTTATATGGAACCACCTAAAAACATTATAACGAGAGTATGTTCCAAGCAGAGCCGGCCCTAACCAATATGATGCCCTAGGTAAGATTTTGGCTGGTGCCCCCTAGCACCACCGCTGTTACTGCCTCTGACCCTGCACCCCTTTCCCAGCACCATCACCCCTCACCCATAGCAGGCCTCATTTTGGTGTTCCTACTCCCTATATTTGAAATAGGAAGAGTGCGCACATTTGGCGCACAGCCCAAAAAGGGGTGTGTTCCTGCTGGGAACGGGCATGGCCACAAAATAGTACCCCCAATTCAAATTACACCACACAGTACTGCAACTTTATTCACACTATATCATGCGATAGTGTCCCTAATTCATGTTACATCACACAGTAGTATCACTGTACCTTGTATACGTTACTCCTCACAGTAGAGCCCCTTATTCACATTACATCATACTGAATTGCTCCTTATTCACGTTATATCACACAGTAGTACCACTACCTTAGAAATGTTACTCCTCACAGTAGTGCTCCTTATTCACATTACATCACACTGAATTGCTCCTTATTCACATTACACCACACCATATTGCTCTTTAGTCACATTAGAACACAGTAGTGCCCTTTCTATACGTTACGCCACACAGTAGAGCACCTTATACACATAATGCCACACATTAGTAATGCCTTTATGCACATAATACCACACAGTAATGCTCCTTACACATATGACACACACTATTAATGTCCTTAAACATAATGCACCTTACACAATATGCCAACCTTTATTAATGTCCTTATACACATAATGTCTCTTACACATATGCTGCACATTATTAATGCCCTTATACACATAATGACACACATAATGTCCCTTACACATATGCCTCACATTATTAATGTCCTTATACACATAATGACACCATAGTGTCCCTTCCACATATGCCACACATTATTAATGCACTTCTACACATGACACACATAGTGCTCCTTACACATATGCCCAACTGCATAACCAACCCACCCGCACACAGAACTCACACGGCTGCTCTGCCTCTGCATGGATACAGATGTGTCCTCATACATCTTGCCTCAATACGCCATGCAGCAGGAGATGCCTGGCATGAGTCAGCTGGCAGCTCTGCTATCGTTGGGTGCCTTTTTTGATTAAAAAAAATCTTATTTGCATTACTATGTGGCTAGGATGCACAAGCAGCTTCTGCTGATTAAAATGATATGTGGCCTATATTCTGTATATGACTGTGACTGTATTTGCATACGAAATGCTATGTTACACTGATTTCCTGGAATACACTGTAACGTAGCATTTTGTATGCAGATACAGCCGCAGTCATACACAGAATATAGGCATGCTGCATATCATTTTAATCAGCATTTGCCTAGTTTGCCTATGCCTAGGGCTGACCCTGGTTCCAAAAGGGAAAAGTTTGTCTCTTAAAGAAATCTTTATATGACCTAATGCAAAGTGGTCGTTGTTGGTATGTAAAGCTGGATGCTGTGCTGCTAGAGATAAACTTTGTTAGGTCAGAGACTGATCACTGCTTATATCACAAAACTATAGAAGAAAAACACTTCATCATAGTTGTGTATGTGGATGATCTATTGCTAGCAGGTCAAGAAGAGCACATTACTGATGTAAAACAACAGCTTAAACAAAGATTCAAGCTAAAGGATTTAGGCCCAGCAAATTATTTGTTAGGCATGAGAATTGTACAGAACCTGAAAGATGGGACTGTTACAATTGATCAACAGACATATATTGAAGCAATACTTTGCAAGCATGGAATGTCTGATGCAAGACCAGTGAGCACTCCTATTGACAAAAGTATAAAGATGGTAAAGGCCATGTCACCAACCAGCCAGGAGGCGATAGAGGAAATGCAAGAGGTTCCTTATCAAAGGCTGTTGGTAGTGCAAGTATTGGGACTCGCCCCGACATCACACATGCAGGGCGCCGGGCAAGCTAGTTTGCAATTAATCCTGGGAGGCAACACTGGATTGCAGTCAAAATAATCTTGAGATACCTGAAAGGTACAAGTTCGCTAAAGTTGATGTTTACAAAGTCAAAAGATACAACTTTAAACGTTTTCTGTGATGCCGATTGGGGATCAGATGAGGATGACCATCGTTCCTACATGGGATACTTGCTCGTTTTAGCAGGCATAGCCGTCAGCTGGGTGAGCAGAAGCAAACCCACTGTTGCCCCTATCCACCGAGGCAGAGCACATGACACTTACAGAAACTGCAAAAGAAGCTTTATGGATGAAGGAGACTTTATGTGAACTTAGTCTTCTTTATCACAGTATCAACATTGCGTGCAAGGGAGCAATTGATTTGTCTTCCAGCACCAAGCATTATGGACGGTCCAAACACATTGCCATTAGACATTACCGTATTTTTTTGACCATAAGACGCACCTTTTCTCCCCAAAAATGTGGGGGGGAAAGTATGTGCGTCTTATGGAGCGAATAAGACGTTTGCGGGTAGCGGGTAGTGGCGGCGGCCGGCGGGTAGCGGAGGCTGGCGGGTAGCGGCGGGTCCTGGATGCTACTGCTGCGCCGTCATCAGCAGAGCGGCCACAACTCAGCAGCAGATCCGGCGTCATGTAACTCCCCCCGCTCCCCCATACCTCCTCCCTCCTCAGGAGAGCAGGGAACCACTGGTACTGTCGGGTAGCGGCGGCCGTCGGGTAGCGGCGGCCGTCGGGTAGCGGCGGGTCCTGGATGCTGCTGCTGCTGCTGTGCCGTCATCATCAGAGCGCAGAGCGGCCACATCTCAGCAGCAGAGCCGGCGTCATGTGACTTCCCCGCTCCCCCCCACCTCCTCCCTTCTCAGGAGACGCAGGGAACCACTGGTACTGTCAGTGTGTGTGTGTGTGTGTGTGTGTATGCTCGCTCTGATGTGTGTGTGTGTCTGTGTATGCTGGCTCTGACAGAAGGCTGCACTGTATTCTTGAGTCTGAGAAATCACAGAAATATCTCTTAGAGGTCAGAATATTTTTTTCCCAGTTTTCCTACTCTAAAAACTAGGTGCGTCTTATGGTCAGGTGCGTCTTATGGTCCGAAAAATACGGTATGTCCAGTGGTACTGCCATATAAATCCAGTGGTACTGTCATATAAATCCAGTCCAGTGATACTGCCATATAATTCCAGTGATACTGCCATATATGTCCAATGGTACCGGCGTATAAATCCAGTCAAGTGATATTGCCGTATATGTCCAGTGATACTGCTGTATATGTCCACTGGTACTGCCGTATAATTCCAGTGATACTGCCGTATAATTCCAGTTGTACTGCTGAAAAAGTTAAGTCCAGTGGAGCTGCCATATAAATTCAGTGGTGCTGTCCTGTGCTGTATATTATTTACTCCAAATAAAGGGGTTATTAATATTTAATCCAAATAATTTTCACAGGGTTTGCCCTGTGTGGTGTAGAGGTACACTCGCCTGTACCGCATATTGTTATATAACTCCAGAAAAATAATGGAGAACAAAAATTTGGAGGATAAAATAGGGAAAAATCAAGAACCACTTCCTCCTAGTGCTGAAGCTGCTGCCACTAGTCATGACATAGACAGCGAAATGCCATCAACGTTGTCTGCTAAGGCCGATGCCCAATGTCATAGTAGAGGGCATGTAAAATCCAAAAAGCCAAAGTTCAGTAAAAAGACCCCAAAAAATTAATTTAAATGGTCTGAGGAGAAATGTAAACTTGCCAATATGCCATTTAGGACACGTAGTGGTAAGGAACAGCTAAGGCCCTGGCCTATGTTCATGACTAGTGATTCAGCTTCACATGATGATGGAAGTCCTCATCCTCCCACTAGAAAAATGATAAGAGTTAAGGTGGCAAAAGCACAGCAAAGAACTGTGCGTTCTAAGATGGTATCACAAATCCCCAAGGAGAGTCCAAGTGTGTCAGTTGTTGTGATGCCTGACCTTCACAACACTGGACGGGAAGAGGTGGCTCCTTCAGCCATTTGCACACCCTCTGCAAGTGCTGGCAGTAGCACCTACAGTCCAGTTTCTGATATTCAAACTGAAGATGTCACTGTTGAAGCACACCAGGATGAGGATATGGGTGTTGCTGGTGCTGAGGAGGAATTTGACGATGAGGATTCTGATGGTGATGTGGTTTGTTTAAATCAGGTACCGGGGGAGACACCTGTTGTCCGTGGGATGAATAATCCCATTGTGATGCCTGGGCAAAATACCAAAAAAGCCACCTCTTCGGTGTGGAATTATTTCTCCACAAATCTGGACAACAGGTGTAAAGCCGTGTGTTGCCTCTGTCAATTTGTAATAAGTAAGGGTAAGGACGTTAACAACCTAGGAACATCCTCCCTTATACGTCACGTGCTGCGCATTCATCAGAAGTCAGTGTCAAGTTGTGAAACTTTGGGTAAGAGCGTAAGCAGTCCACTGACACCTAAATCCCTTCTTCTTCTTGTACCCAAGCTCCTGCAAGCCACACCACCAACTCCCTCAACATCAACTTCCTCCTCAGTCAGTAGTCCTGCAGGCCATGTCACTGGCAAGACTGAGGAGTCCTCTCCTAACCGGGATTCCTCTGGAGGATCCTTAAATGGTACGCCTACTGCTGCTGCTGCTGTTGTTGCTGGGAGTCGATCGTCATCACCGAGGGGAAGTCGGAAGACCACTTGTACTACTTCCATAAGCAATTGACTGTCCTACAGTCCTTTGTGAGGAAGATGAAATATGACAGCAGTCATCCTGTTGCAAAGCGGATAACTGAGGCTTTGACAGCTATGTTGTTGTTAGATGTGCGTCCGGTATCCGCCATTAGTTCAGTGGGACTTAGAGAATTGATGGAGGTAGTGTCCTCCCAGTACCAAATCCCATCTAGGTTCCACTTCACTAGGCAGGCGATACCGAGAATGTACAGAGACGTCAGAAAGTGTCCTCAGTGTCCTAAAAAATGCAGTTGTTCCCACTGTCCACTTAACTACGGACATGTGGACAAGTGGAACAGGGCAGACTAAGGACTATATGACTGTGACAGCCCCCTGGGTAGATGTATTGCCTCCCACAGCAACAACAGCAGCGGCACCAGTAGCAGCATCTCGCAAACGCCAACTCATTCCTAGGCAGGCTACACTATGTATCACTGCTTTCCGTAAGAGGCACTCCGCTGACAACTTCTTACGGAAACTGAGGGACATCATCGCACAATGGCTTACCCCAATTAGACTCTCCTGTGGATTTGTTTTATTGGACAACTCCACCAATATTGTGTGTGCATTACATCTGGGCAAATTCCAGCACGTCCCATGTTTTGCACATATAATTAATTTGGTGGTGCAGAATTTTTTTTTTAAATGACAGGGGTGTGCAGGAGATGCTGTCGGTGGCCCGAAAAACTGCGGACCACTTTCGCCATTCAGCCAACACGTTCCGAAGACTTGAGCACCAGCAAACACTCCTGAACCTGCCCTGCATTCACCTAAAGCAAGAGGTGGTAATGAGGGGGAATTCAACACTCTATATGCTTCAGAGGATGGAGGAGCAGCAAAAGGCCATTCAAGCCTATACATCCACCTATGATATAGGCAAAGGAGGGGGAATGCACCTGACTCAAGGCTGCGAGGAAAAGGATACGATTTCATAGCCCACCCACTGGCGGTGATGCAAGTGCTCACATCTGGTCCGGACTGAAGGACCTGCCAATGTTTACTGACATGTCTGCTGTCACTGCATATGATTCTGTCACCATTGAAAGAATAGTGGAGGATTATATGAGTGATAGCATCCAAGTAGGCATGTCAGACACTCCGTATGTATACTGGCAGGAAAAAGAGGCAATTTGGAAGCCCTTGCACAAATTTTACCTAAGTTGCCCCCCCCCCCCCCTCAAAATGAATTATAAATTCCTCCGGGAAGACCTTTACCAGCAATTGCCTCCAGAAAGTACACAGGGACCTGTGAGGAGGATGTACACACTGAAAGGGGTGAGGAATCGGAGGATGAGGATGAGGTCGACATCTTGCCTCTGTAGAGCCAGTTTGTGCAAGGAGAGATTAATTGCTTCTTTTTTGGTGGGGGTCCAAACAATTCAGTCATTTCAGCCACAGTCGCGTGGTAGACCCTGATGCTGAAATGATTGGTTTCTTAAAGTGTGCATGTCCTGTTTATACAACATAAGGGTGGGTGGGAGGGCCCAAGGACAATTCCATTTTGCAACTCTTTTTCTGCTTTGCATCATGTGTTGTTTGGGGACTAGTTTTTTAAAGTGCCATCCTGTCTGACACTGCCGTATAAGTCCAGGGGTACTGCCGTATAAGTCCAGGGGTACTGCCGTATAAGTCCAGTCCAGTGGTGCTGTCTTGTGCTGCATCAGTCCAGTGGTGGTGTTTTGTGCTGTATATTATTTACTCCAAATAAAAGGGTTATATACATTACTTGGATTGCCCTGTGTGGTGTAGGAGTACGCTCGCCAGCCTCGCCTGTGCTGCATATAATTATAATAGCTCCAAATAAAAGTGTTATTATTATCCAAATTAATTTTACAGGCTTTGCCGTGTGTGTGTGTGTGTAGTTTAGGGGTACGCTCTCCTGTGCCACCAATATTGTGCGTGTATTACATCTGGGCAAATTCCAGCACATCCCATGTTTGTACCACACACTTTTTCGCTTAGCTTAGCCATCCAGCCACCTCTGTGCAACCTTTTGGCCTAAAAACAATATTGGCCCTCATTCCGAGTTGTTCGCTCGGTATTTTTCATCGCATCGCAGTGAAAATCCGCTTAGTACGCATGCGCAATGTTCGCACTGCGACTGCGCCAAGTAACTTTACTATGAAGAAAGTAATTTTACTCACGGCTTTTTCTTCGCTCCGGCGATCGTAATGTGATTGACAGGAAATGGGTGTTACTGGGCGGAAACACGGCGTTTCAGGGGCGTGTGGCTGAAAACGCTACCGTTTCCGGAAAAAACGCAGGAGTGGCCGGGGAAACGGTGGGAGTGCCTGGGCGAACGCTGGGTGTGTTTGTGACATCAACCAGGAACGACAAGCACTGAAATGATCGCACAGGCAGAGTAAGTCTGAAGCTACTCTGAAACTGCTAAGTAGTTAGTAATCGCAATATTGCGAATACATCGGTCGCAATTTTAAGAAGCTAAGATTCACTCCCAGTAGGCGGCGGCTTAGCGTGTGTAACTCTGCTAAATTCGCCTTGCGACCGATCAACTCGGAATGAGGGCCATTGTGAAGTGTTCAGAATAGACTGGAAATGAGTGGAAATTAATGTTATTGAGGATCATAATACCGTAGGATCAAAATTACCCCCAAATTCTGTGATTTTAGCTGTTTTTATGGGGGGGTTTTCAAAAATGATCCAGAACCAAAACTTGAAAGGGTGGTTTTGGCAAAACCAATCCAGAGCCAAAACACGAGCATGGAACCAGAACCAAAACACAAAACACGAAAAGTGCCCGCCGCACATCTCTACGACAAGTTCTGCTTGTTTTTTTATCTGCTGTTGAGCCCTGCCAGTTGGTAGCTCCCTTTCCCCACTAACAGACAGATGCCAAAGATCCTACAGCTGCAGGTATTGGGCGCTGCCATCTTGGAAAGGTCTGTGGTAGTTTGCAGTCAATCTCGGCCTTGCAATGCTGGTCTGGTGGCTAGATTGTCCTATCCCAGAGGTCCTGGAATTAGGTGGGCTATTTATTCCCTCTCCTCTGGCAGATCATTAACAGAACTTCTTTACAGTTCTCTAGATAGTGAATCCTTTTTGTCCTATCATTTCCGGTATCTGCTGCGATCATTTCACAATTTATTTTGTATATAGGGAGGATGCAGTTTTGTGGAGAGCAATGGCAGGTCTGCAGTGAATCAGCAGAAAGATAACCATTAAGTAGAGAATTGTGTTCAGAAGGACAGTTCTAATTGGGATATACATATTATTGTATAATTATACATAATTTTGTTAATTGAAATACGCAGCACTCACGGTTCTTCAGGTCTTGAGCCATCATTTTTCAACTGCAGTACAGGCCACCATATGCAAGGCCGTTAAGAGTCGGGGTACTGAGGGCAGCAGTCTGGGAGACAATCTTGGTCTCCTTCCCCCCCTCCCCCTTGTCTTCCCAGATTTAAAATAAACACACTGCATGCTACAGTTGAGTGTCGAAAATATAGGGGCTTGGCTTCATGGGAAAGAGCCATGTTCACATAATACCAAATCATAATATGCTGCACAGTAGTCACCATTATTCAAATTATGCCACACAGTAGTGCCACTTATGCACATTACATCAGGTAGAGCTGCTTATACACATTATGCCAGGTAGTACACCAGGTAGAGCTGCTTATACACATTATGCCAGGTAGAGCCCTCTTTTACACATTGCACAAGCTAGAGTCCCCTTTTACACGTTACAACAGGTAGTGCCCCCTTTTACACATTGCACCAGGTAGAGTCCCCTCTTACAACACCAGGTAGACTCCTTTTTACACATTGCACCAGGTAGTGCTCCCTTTTACACATTGTGCCAGGTAGAGCCCCCTTTTACACATTACGCCAAGTAGGGCCCTCTTTTACACATTGCACCATATAGTACCCCCTTTTACACATTGCACCAGGTAGAGTTCCCTTTTGCACGCCAGGTAGAGAGGTAGGGGGGTGTCTGTGTCTTATACTTACATTCGGCTCCGAAGCTGGCTGGTGACCAGCCCTTTTTCACGTGTCTCTCTTCTTCTGAAACTCTGGACCCAGGAGCGGATGCCGGGACTCCGGAGGGGCAGAGTGGGTACGGGAAGCTGCAACACTGCCTCTATAACAACTAGCTGGCTGACAGCATGGCCATGCAGGTACTGCGGCGGCTCTGCACCCACAGTGCATATGCGCTGTGTGCCAAGCACCATTCGCATGACGCTCAATTCTGGTGTCCACTAAAAACAACCTGCTACTTGCAGAGAGCAACCACAATAGTTCAGCTAACATTTTTCATCTGCTGTATATAAAGCTGATTATTTTAGGTTTTCTTAAGTCTAACTACCCAAATGGGGGAAGTGTGCAAATGCATAAATTAATTAACCCACAACTAATTTCCTTTTCTATATATAAAACATATATTAAAAAAAATAGAGATAATATAATTATCATGACAGAAATCGATTCTCTAACAAAGTATTTTAAAGAGACTTTCTTGGGAGTTAAGGTATAAATCCATTTGCGTGATAAAAGTAATCACATCATTTAGGATAACTAATGATAAATAATAATAGAGCAAGAGACATGCCTAGACTTTAATGTATACACATGTATGTTTATATAGTCTGAAAAATAATACATAGTATTATAATGATATAATATATATATAATATATATATAATTGTAGGACTGGCACTCCTGTTGTAATAAAGCAGCTGCTCCCGGTGCCCTCATAGAGGTCGATATAGTCAAGGTGTAAGATGCGGCACTCAGGAAAAGCGAGTCGTAAACAGAGTAAGTATCAACGTTTCAATCTATTGAGATTGTCTTCAGGATACAAGCATAGCAAAACAAATGTGACTTACCCAATCTTTATACCCCTCACAATGTGCGCCGCTCACCGCGCCGGAGCTCCGGCATTGTCCCATTTAGATAACGTCATCGCGTATAGAAGCGACGCACGTCCACCCAGCTTGTGCGCATATACTATCACCATGGCAACCACACGATCCACAATACTGAAACAAGAATCAAGTTTAAACACAATATAGCAATCTACATATGATAAATTCAACTTGCTGAGATATTTATCACATAGTCAGTTCAACCAACAGAAAAAACTAATTAATTAAATACCGGATGTGATTTTGTTGTCAGCACATTCAACTATGTAAAGAACAAAGTATTTAATTAGAATATTTCATTCATTCAGATCTGGGAAGTGTTATTTTAGAGTTCCCTTTATTTTTTTGAGCAATATATATATATATATATATATAATATATATAAAACAAGAAAATATTAACAGCTCCACTGCATCTATTCACAGTGCAGGGAGAGCCTGGGGACATGCCGGCATCTCGGAAAGTACTGGATACTCCCCACAGTTATGCAAACGGGGGGTGAGGGAGCCCGATATCATCCATGTGCACTTGTGTGTCCCCTTATCATATACAGCAATGTTGGGAGGTTGTTATTGTCTACAGCAATGATGGAAGGTATGTCCAACCACTACAGAATAATTAGACTATGCAAAAGAAAGTTTGATTAATGCAGTGAAACAACAAACAAAGGGCCTAATTCAGACCTGATCGCTGGCAGGTGATTTTTGCACTGCTGCGATCAGATAGTCGCCGCCTACAGGGGGAGTGTATTTTAGCTGTGCAAGTGTGCGATCGCATGTGTAGCAGAGCTGTACAAACAGATTTTGTGCAGTCTCTGCGCAGCCCAGGACTTACTCAGCCGCTGCGATCACATCAGCCTGTTCAGGACCGGAATTGACGTCAGGAACCCTCCCTGCAAATGCATGGACATATTTTAGAGAGAAAAAAGTCAATCAACTTAACTAGCAGCACTCTTCCCCTTCCACAAGAGAATTAATTCTTCTTTAATGAAAATAACATTTTCTGTATTTTATTAATTCTAAAAATAAAGAAGTTACAATACCCATATGTGATGTAAATGTCTTTAATATTACCACATATGGTGTATTATATGTCCCATTAAAGGGGGGACATGTATAAGTGAAATATAAAATCAATAGAGACAGAATAACGTGTAAAAAAGAAAAAAAAAATTTACTTTTTGCGTGAATAAAAGTTTTTATTAAAAGAAAATGCTTGCGCGCTGGCTTTAACAGACACCTGTGATGTAGTAATCACTTAAGACTACCACTGACTGTTCTTGCCAGTGATGTCTACAAATAGCTACAAATGTAGAAATCTTGCAACATTACTGACACATTCTTTTACAGAGAATAATAGTGTAACATTTGTTGCTATATAGTGAGGATGTTCATAACACTGCACATATCAAATGACAGTATAGTTGTCTGTAGATGTAAGAATATAAGGCTCATATTGTCCTGAATAACCTCAATGTATATTAACACTTTCTATAACAGCTGATTTTTCATATATCTGAGTAATAATTCAGCTGCCTGTTATTATATGAATATAGGACTCATATTGTCAAATGACATCCCTGTGTATTCACATATTCTATACCATCTTATCTTTTGACACTGGGGGGTAAATTTACTAAGATTCGTATTTTCCCGTTTCAGGTCAAAGTTCAATCACGAATGACATCGAAAGTGTAAAACTGCAACTTTTTGAATTGATTACGACTAATTTACTAAGCTGTCGTATTCGGGTTTTTCTTTTGTTCCGATGTCGATGTCATTCGTGGTTTTTTTTCTATTTTTACGGCAGTGATTAGCAAAACACTGCCGACTTTTTTACAATGAATCTCGGCCGGATCTGTGTGATCCGTGCTGGGGTTCATTTTTTTTGTTTTTTTTAAATTAAACACTGTCAAATATTTATAAAAAAATTGCGTGGGGTCCCCCCTCCTAAGCATAACCAGCCTCGGGCTCTTTGAGCCGATCCTGGTTGCCGAAATATGGGGAAAAAAATGACAGGGGTTCCCCCATATTTAAGCAACCAGCATCGGGCTCTGCGCCTGGTCCTGGTTCCAAAAATACGGGGGACAAAAAGAGTAGGGGTCCCCCGTATTTTTAAAACCAGCACCGGGCTCCACTAGCTGGACAGATAATGCCACAGCCGGGGGTCACTTTTATATAGTGCCCTGCGGCCGTGGCATCAAAAATCCAACTAGTCACCCCTGGCCGGGGTACCCTGGGGGAGTGGGGACCCCTTCAATCAAGGCCCCCCCCCCCCCAGCCACCCAAGGGCCAGGGGTGAAGCCCGAGGCTGTCCCCCCCCCCATCCAATGGGCTGCGGATGGGGGGGCTGATAGCCTTTGTTGTAAAAGAAAAGATATTGTTTTTAGTAGCAGTACTACAAGTCCCAGCAAGCCTCCCCCGCATGCTGGTACTTGGAGAACCACAAGTACCAGCATGCGGCGGAAAAACGGGCCCGCTGGTACCTATAGTACTACTACTAAAAAAATACCCAAAAAAACACAAGACACACACACCGTGAAAGTATAATTTTATTACATACATACACACATACATACATACTTACCTTATGTTCCCACGCAGGTCGGTCCTCTTCTCCAGTAGAATCCAAGGGGTACCTGTTGAAGAAATTATACTCACGAGATCCAGGGGTCCAGGGTCCTCGGGGAATCCAGGTGTAATCCACGTACTTGAAAAAAATAACAAAACGGACACCCGAGCCACGCACTAAAAGGGGACCCATGTTTGCACATGGATCCCCTTTTCCCGACTGCCAGAAACCCACTCTGACTGATGTCTAAGTGGGTTTCTTCAGCCAATCAGGGAGTGCCACGTTGTAGCACTCTCCTGATCGGCTGTGTGCTCCTGTACTGAGTGACAGGCGGCACACGGCAGTGTTACAATGTAGCGCCTATGCGCTCCATTGTAACCAATGGTGGGAACTTTCTGCTCAGCGGTGACGTCACTTTAGGTCAACCGCAGGGCAGAAAGTTCCCACCATTGGTTACAATGGAGCGCATAGGCGCTACATTGTAACACTGCCGTGTGCCGCCTGTCACTCAGTACAGGAGCACACAGCCGATCAGGAGAGTGCTACAACGTAGCACTCCCTGATTGGCTGAAGAAACCCACTTAGACATCAGTCAGAGTGGGTTTCTGGCATTCGGGGAAAGGAGTCCCATGTGAAAACATGGGGCCCCTTTCAGTTCGTGGCTCGGCTTTCCGTTTTCTTATTTTATGCAAGTACGTGGATTACAAATGGATGCCCCGAGGACCCTGGGACCCGCGATCTGGTGAGTAGAATTTATTCAACAGGTACCCCTTGGATTCTACTGGAGAAGAGGACCGACCTGCGTGTGAACATAAGGTAAGTATGTATGTATGTTTGTGTGCATGTATGTAATAAATCATTACTTTCACGGTGTGTGTGTCTTGTCTTTTTTTGGGTATTTTTTTAGTAGTAGTACTACAGGTACCAGCGGGCCCGTTTTTCCGCCGCATGCTGGTACTTGTGGTTCTCCACCTGGCCCTTGGGTGGCTGGGGGGGGGGACCCCTTGATTGAAGGGGTCCCCACTCCCCCAGGGTACCCCGGCCAGGGGTGACTAGTTGGATTTTTGATGCCACGGCCGCAGGGCACTATATCAAAGTGACCCCCGGCTGTGGCATTATCTGTCCAGCTAGTGGAGCCCGGTGCTGGTTTTAAAAATACGGGGGACCCCTACTCTTTTTGTCCCCCGTATTTTTGGAACCAGGACCAGGCGCAGAGCCCGATGCTGGTTGCTTAAATATGGGGGAACCCCTGTCAATTTTTTCCCCATATTTCTGCAACCAGGATCGGCTCAAAGAGCCCGAGGCTGGTTATGCTAAGGAGGGGGGACCCCACGCAATTTTTTTTATTAAAATAACAACTTTCCCACCCCTTCCCACTGATATACATGCACGGATCTCATGGATCCCTGCATGCCTATCCAATCACGGAAAAAAAAACCAGGTCTGTTTTTTTTTAGCACTTTTTTACGAGTTGTAATTTTTCACGGCAGTGTTTGTTTTTTTTTTTGCTTTGCACTTCTTAGTAAATTACCGAGATTCATACTTAAACAGCCGCGTTTTGACCGATGGTGTATTCATTCGTAATTTTTTTCTTGGACTTGCAAAAAATTACGAATGCCCTCATCACTGCCGTGATTATTGCTTAGTAAATTACCGAGATGACACTTTGATGAAAAAACGGCATCTCGGTCAAAATCGGGAGCTTAGTAAATTTCCCCCTGGGTCTTCAAAGTTGCCACTGTTGGAGTTGCCACTATTAGACAAACACCTTTTGACTCTACATAATGATATTTCCCACAATGTGCTTAATAATACTGTGGAAATTAGTTAATAATATTCGCTTGGTCCTAAATGCTCAAGCTCTTTAACACCCTTTATATAGATTGTATAATGGAGAGGTACAGGATTAGAACATGTATATTAATTTTTTTTACCAGATGATAGTATAGATAAATCAGTCTGATGATATATTAGTTTATCAGTTTAAATTACATATGCAGCAGACTACAATTATTGAATAATAATTCTCTCATATATTCCACCTCTTTGTGCCTCACTACCTGGCTGGTATTGCCCTAAGGGTGCATACACACGGTGAGATTCGGACTTATCCGATTCTCACCGTGCGACAGGGGGCCGGGTCGGCACTTAGCCAGTATCGCAAGCACATAATGAGTGTGCTTGCGATGCTGGCTATGTGCGATTTTGGCTAAGTGTCAATCCTGACTATCTCTTCTATAGAGATAGTCAGGATTGACTTGCCTGCACAGCCTATTTTTTCTGCCGATGCCGACCGCGCGGGGCCGCGCATCGGCATCGGATCGGGATCGCAAGGTGACTGTCACCTTGCGATCTGCACTATCTTTTCATCCGATTCTGACTATATAGTCAGAATCGAATGAAAAAATCTTACCGTGTGTACACACCTTAAGTATTATAGGCACATAGTCATATATATGGATGGTATATTTTTATATATTCGATTTTATGGATTAACACTTGGATATATGGTGTTTGACCCTTAACACATAAATTACAGTCTGCCCAGCATTTAGAATAGCTTTAGAAAGCCACAGTAAGTCCTATACCTGTTACGCACACCAGTGCTAACAGGAGTATACCGGTGTATGAACAGAGAGGGATGCGAGGCAAAACGAACTCACAGACAGTATAACACAACATACACAGGAGGTGATGGAATAACTAATAAACACAAAATGAACGGAGAAGCCCAAAGGCTCAGGAATTGGGTGTCTCCCTAGTGTCAGGAATGCTCAGATGGAATAGAGCGGACAATGAAGCGAGATGTAATGATTTAACATGTGTAGCACCGAAAATGATGTTGCTAAGAGCAACAGGAAAAACCCCAAAGGGTTACCAACGGGTGTGGGAATAAACTCCTTGGTCAGAGATAGAAATATAGACACAAGGAGAGTATCCACAATCCTAACCCCCACTTGCAGGGCACAGGTTCAGCTTACTGCCACTAAACTGACACCTGGACGCCCTGCACAGTGAGGGAGGATTAAGCAAGCAGGTCTGAGAGTACAGCCGCAAACCTGCTGGGTTCACAGAATAGCAAAAGAACCCCAGCAGGTTAAACAACTGACTCCAGTCTTACTGCTAGGTCCGGATTGGCAGAATGAAGTACCGAATCCCAAGGCCTATTCGCAGTAAGCAACAAGTAAATACAAAGTCACACAGTACTAGCTAACTCTCTGGAACTGACTAACAAACAAAGATTCAGCAGCATTTGCCTAGCCTGAGAGGATGGTTTATATAGCAGGTGCTGTCCACGCCCCACTCAGACCTCACAGACTGTGAGCACAAAACCAGCGCCGGATTCCCTGCCGTGCACAGAGCCTGTAACCACTACACAGTAAAAACCCGGATCGGAGTATCAGCTGCGCTCAGGTTACTCCGCTAACACTTGCCTCCTGGTTGCCATGGCGACATGGCAGTACAGAACAGGAGATCCTAACAGTACCCCCCCTCTGACGAGGGGTCAAAGAACCCCTACCACCGGGTTTATCGGGGAACTGCGAGAAGAAAGAGCGTATCAGTCTGGGGGCATGAAGATCACAACTGCGCACCCACGACCGCTCCTCCGGGCCATACCCCTTCCAGTGCACCAAAAATGACAGCCGACCCCGAACCATCTTGGAGTCAAGAACCCTTTCAGCCACAAACTCCCTCTGACCCCGTATCAGAAGAGGAGAAGGTCTTCCACTGGAAGAAGGATTACTAACCGCCAGTTTTAAAAGGGAACAATGAAATGTTTTATTGATACCCAATGAACGGGGCAGATCTAACTGAAATGCCACCGGATTGATAACCCTGGTGATCTTATAAGGGCCGATGAACCGGGGGCCTAACTTATGAGATGGCTATCTCAACTTCAAATTCTTGGTGGACAACCAGACGAAGTCTCCTAATTTAAAGCTGCAGGGTCTTCTCCGCTTATCAAAAACCCTTTTGGTCACTAATGACACAGACACAAGGGCTTTCTTAACTTTCCTCCAAATACCCCTAAGGGCCAAAACCACAGAGGAACCACCAGGCGTGGAATCCAGGGGGTCAAAAGAATTGGCCTTAGGATGATGCCCATACACACAAAGGAAGGGAGAGATCCCCGTAGCAGAGTGAGCCGCGTTGTTATAGGCAAACTCCGCCATGGACAGATGAGCAACCCAGTCAGTATGACACTTGGAGACATAACACCTGAGGAACTGCTCCAAGGACTGGTTCACCCTCTCAGTCTGCCCATTAGACTGTGGATGGTAGCCTGACGACAAGCTCACAGAAATCTGGAGATCAGAACAAAATGCCCTCCAGAATTTGGCCACAAACTGGGATCCACGGTCAGAGACCACATCAAGTGGCAACCCGTGGAGGTGCACAACATGCTGCATAAATAACTCAGACAGGCGTCTGGCCAATGGCAACCCAACCAGTGGAACGAAATGCGCCATCTTCGAAAACCTGTCAACGACAACCCAAATGGCTGTCATCCCCGAGGATTTGGGCAAGTCCACCACAAAATCCATGGAAATGTGGGTCCATGGCTTAGATGGAATAGAAAGTGGATGTAATGGGCCGACAGGAACCCCTCTAGGAGTTTTATTTCGGGCACAAACGTCACATGCCCGAACCCACTGATCCACATCCCTAGCAACCGAGGGCCACCACACCGCCCTAGACAGCAACTCCCGAGTTCTGGCAATACCCGGATGCCCTGCCGACCTCTTGGCATGGAATTCCAGGAACACTCGCTGTCTTAACCTAGGAGGCACAAACAAGAGACCTACCGGAAGGTCTGGAGGAGCCTGCTCCTGTGCTCTAAGGACTAATGACAAGAGGTCCTGGGTAATGCCCACTTTAATACATGATGGGGACACAATGGGCAATGGCTCCTCGGTGGTCTCTTGGACTGGAGCAAAACTCCGCGAGAGCGCATCAGCCTTGATGTTTTTTGACCAGGGCGATATGTTATCAAAAAATTAAAGCGAGCAAAAAACAAAGCCCATCGTGCTTGCCTGGCATTGAGCCGCTTCGCTGACTCTAAATATGCCAGATTCTTATGGTCGGTGAGAATTGAGACCACAAACTTAGCCCCCTCAAGCCAGTGTCTCCACTCCCCGAGTGCATCCTTTATAGCCAACAATTCCCGGTTACCCACATCATAATTCATCTCGGCAGACAAAAATTTATGGGAAAAGTAAGCACAGGGATGAAGGCGATTATCAGACACCCCCATCTGAGAGAGCACTGCCCCAATACCTATCTCAGAGGCATCCACTTCTACCACAAAAGGACGCTCTGGATCTGGGTGTCGCAGCACCTTGGCCGAGACAAATGCCCTTATGAGACGGGCAAAGGCCGCTTTGGCCTCACAAGACCAGTGAGCAACATCCGCCCCTTTCTTAGTGAGTGCCACCAAGGGGGCCACTATAGACGAAAATCCAGCGATGAACCGTCTATAAAAATTCGCAAAGCCCAGAAAACGCTGAAGCGCCTTCAAACTAGTGGGCTGCACCCAATCCAGGACTGCCTGTACCTAAGAACCCTCCATTTGGAAACCTTCTGAGGAGATAATATACCCTAGAAATGCGATTTGCTGGACTTCAAATTCGCACTTCTCCAGCTTTGCCCCAAGCTGGTGGTCTTTGAGTTTCTGGAGGACTAAGCGTACATGCTTCCGATGTTCCTCCAGGGAATGGGAGAAGATTAGGATGTCATCTAGATAAACAACTAAAAATCTATCCAAATATTCCCTGAGCACATCGTTCATTAATTCCTGGAAGACTGCCGGGGCATTAGAGAGCCCAAAAGGCATCACCAAATATTCATAATGCCCTGAGTGGGTATTAAAGGCAGTCTTCCATTCATCCCCCTCTCTTATTCGGATTAGATTGTAAGCACCGCGTAGGTCAATCTTAGAAAAAATGGTGGCAGTACGAAGCTGGTCAAACAAAACCGAAATGAGAGGCAGTGGGTACGAGTTTTTAATCGTGATACGGTTCAATTCCCTGAAGTCGATGCAGGGTCACAACGAACCGTCCTTTTTACCCACGAAGAAGAACCCCGACCCAACTGGGGACTGTGAGGGTCTGATAAATCCCTTAGCCAAGTTCTCCTGAATGTATTTGAAATAAAAACACAGAGTACCAGCGCTGGCTGTAAAGATTATATATGGACGGTTTGCTGAATAAAATAACAATTTATTAAAACATTAAAAAAACACACAGGAGTAGATTCCTGTTATTATTCTTAATAACACTTAAAATTATATAATAAATTCCCCCTGGGTGTAATCACTTTTGCATCCACTCTCCTCTGGGACATGTATCTATATTTTACGGCTAGGACAGTCTCCAGATGACATTCACTGTAGAAGCAAATAATTACCTGTTCCACAGTGGAGATATATGATGGCATCAGCTTTAGGAAGAGTCCATTGCTAGCTGTGTTTGTGGATCCGGTCTTTTATCCTTGTTGGAATAAATTCCCAGTGATAGGAGCAATGTCCAATAGGTGCCGAAGATGTCAAAGTCCCAATGTATCGTGGAGTGATGCCCAGGTGGGTAGACAGGCTCAACGCGTTTCGCTGGCAACAAGGTGATCCAGCTTCCTCCTGAGGAAGCTGGATCACCTTGTTGCCAGTGAAACGCGTTGAGCTCCTATCACTGGGAATTTATTCCAACAAGGATAAAAGACCGGATCCACAAACACAGCTAGCAATGGACTCTTCCTAAAGCTGATGCCATCATATATCTCCACTGTGGAACTGGTAATTATCTGCTGCTACAGTGAATGTCATCTGGAGACTGTCCTAGCCGTAAAATATAGATACATGTCCCAGAGGAGAGTGGATGCAAAAGTGATTACACCCAGGGGGAATTTATTATATAATTTTAAGTGTTATTAAGAATAATAACAGGAATCTACTCCTGTGTGTTTTTTTAATGGTTTAATAAATTGTTATTTTATTCAGCAAACCGTCCATATATAATCTTTACAGCCAGCGCTGGTACTCTGTGTTTTTATTTCAAATATATTCGGGGATTTGACCATCCCCTTACCTGCTGCTGTTGGCTGCGCACTTACATATCTTTTTACACTTCTCCTGAATGTACTCTGCCATAGCCTGAGTCTCAGGACGTGACAGGGAGTACAACCTGCTCTTGGGAAGCTTAGCATCCAGCAACAAATCAATGGCACAGTCATAGGGGCGATGGGGAGGTAGTACCTCCGCAACTTTTTTGGAGAACACATCCGCAAAATCTGCATAACATCCTGGCAATCCTGGCAAACTTAGCTGCGAGAGCCTGACTGGAAGGCTCAAGCAACTCCTGAAACAATCACTACCCCAACTAAGAATCTCCCCAGAGACCCAGTTAAATTGAGGGTTATGGGCCCTTAACCAGGGTAACCCCAAAACCAATGGGGCAAAAGAACAGACAGTCACATAGAAAGACAATTTTTCAGAGTGTGTGGCTCCAATAAACAAAGGAATTTGGCTGGTGCAGGAGGTAATTTTACCCTGGGACAATGGTTCCCCGTTTAACCCACAGATCTCAATCTCTGATGCCAAAGGTACTGAGGGAACAGAGTGTTCCAGGGCGAATTGACGGTCCATGAAAACCCCATCGGCCCCACTGTCAACAAAGGCCTCAGTCTTGACAGTTTGACCGAGGATCTCCAAAGTCACCAGAATGAGAAAAGTCTTTTTGGGAAAATCTGACTTCTGGCCTGACAGGATATGTCCCATCACCCTCAGGCCCTGAAGTTTTCTGGCTTTTCTGGGCATGATACTACGACATGACCTTTATTCCCACAGTACAAACACAAACCCTGCTGTCTCCTCCGCGTCTTCTCACGCGAGGAGAGGCGGGTAGCCCCAATCTGCATAGGCTCCTCAGAATATTCCTCAGAGTCTGAGGTTCCCTTGGGAAAAAAGGAAACTGCGGTCTCCCTTTCAAGCCTACGCTCTCTCAGCCGTCTATCCACCCGGATGGATAACTGCATGAGCTGATCTAAGCTATCAGGCGAGGGATATTGTACCAGTTGGTCCTTTATCTGGTCAGAAAGGCCCCTTCGGTACTGGTGTCTCAGGGCTGGGTCATTCCACTGGGTATCATGAGCCAACCTCCGAAACTCTGTACTATAAACCTCAGCTGGCCGTCGCCCTTGCTTTAGGACCGTAATCTGAGCCTCGGCTGAAGCCATCTTGTCAGGGTCATCATACAAAATGCCCAGTGCCGTAAAAAAAACATCAACACTTTTAAGCGACGGACAGTCAGGCTGCAACCCATATGCCCAGACCTGTGGGTCTCCTTGTAGCAAGGAAATCACCATGCCCACCCGCTGAATCTCCGACCCAGAAGACTGGGGCCTAAGCCTGAAATATAGCTTACAGCTCTCCTTGAAACAAAAAAACTGCAAGCGATCTCCAGAAAAACGATCCGGGAGATTTACTTTCGGCTCCTTAACCCCTAAACTTGCCGCTGCTGCTGCGGGAGCTCCGCTAGCGGCCTGCGGGGTGTTCATTTTAATGGACTTCTCATTAAATTGTCGAGTCAGGACCTGCACCTGATCAATCACCTGTTGCAAAGTATTTTGAGGGGTATGCTCCATATTCCCACAAAATTTCAACAGGATTAGGGCTGCTGAATATGTTACGCACACCAGTGCTAACAGGAGTATACCGGTGTATGAACAGAGAGGGAAGCGAAGCAAACGAACTCACAGACAGTATAACATAACATACACAGGAGGTGATGGAATAACTAATAAACACAAAGTGAACGGAGAAGCCCAAAGGCTCAGGAATTGGGTGTCTCCCTAGTGTCAGGAATGCTCAGATGGAATAGAGCGGACAATGAAGCGAGATGTAGTGATTTAACATGTGGAGCACCCAAAATGATGTTGCTAAGAGCAACAGGAAAAACCCCAAAGGGTTACCAACGGGTGTGGGAATAAACTCCTTGGTCAGAGATAGAAATATAGACACAAGGAGAGTATCCACAATCCTAACCCCCACTTGCAGGGCACAGGTTCAGCTTACTGCCACTAAACTGACACCTGGACGCCCTGCACAGTGAGGGAGGATTAAGCAAGCAGGTCTGAGAGTACAGCCGCAAACCTGCTGGGTTCACAGAATAGCAAAAGAACCCCAGCAGGTTAAACAACTGACTCCAGTCTTACTGCTAGGTCCGGATTGGCAGAATGAAGTACCGAATCCCAAGGCCTATTCGCAGTAAGCAACAAGTAAATACAAAGTCACACAGTACTAGCTAACTCTCTGGAACTGACTAACAAACAAAGATTCAGCAGCATTTGCCTAGCCTGAGAGGATGGTTTATATAGCAGGTGCTGTCCACGCCCCACTCAGACCTCACAGACTGTGAGCACAAAACCAGCGCCGGATTCCCTGCCGTGCACAGAGCCTGTAACCACTACACAGTAAAAACCCGAACCGGAGTATCAGCTGCGCTCAGGTTACTTCGCTAACACTTGCCTCCCGGTTGCCATGGCTACGTGGCAGTACAGAACAGGAGATCCTAACAATACCTCCCAGTGGCAATGTATTTGACCCGGGCTGATATTATCAAGTAAGCCCTCCTGTCCCATGTGAATACAGCCAGTGAGTGTCTAATATCATGAACAATGATCCTATCTGTCATTACATCTGTAGCCCATATTCTTCGAAGTTCACAGGTATTTAATACATATTTATAAACCGTATAGACAGCACACAGCGATGCTGATGCGCATTTCACTTTTGCTAAGCTTCGTCAGGGCTATGATACAATCATATTGCATCTATATACAATCAACTAGCAGCACCATGCATATGTGCGTTATGTTGGAACATTTGATTTGTCAACATAGATCACTACGCCATCATTATTCCCTGCATTAATATTTATCAATTTAAAATCTGGTGCCGGAGCATCTTTGTCTCAAACGCTTGGACATGCCTTGGTTTTTCCAAACACTCCCAGAAACTGGTCAGATGCCACCCACAAACGCCTTCTCCCTATCAAACTCCTTGCGAACACCCGTGCGAATGGATCCTTTGCACAAACCCATCACTGAGCGGCAATCCGCATTGTACCTGTGCAACTCGCCTGAACATTGTGGTGCATACGCATGTGCCATTTAGACCTGATTGTCCTCTGTACGAAAATGCAGCCTAGCGATCAGGTCTGAATTACCCCCAAAGTTAGAGTTGTATGAGTTGTTCTGCTCTTATCACACTAAGTCCAAGGAACTAAAAACAAGAGATGTGCGCCGGCCAATGTAATGGGTTTTGGTTTTGGATCTGTATCTCGTTCGTGTTTTGGATCTGTATTTGGTTTTGCCAAAACTGCCCTTGCGGGTTTTGGCTTTGAATCTGTATTTTTTTACAAACATAATAATAGGTAAAATCGCAGAATTTGGGCCTGTTTTTGTTCCTACATTATTATTAACCTCAAAAACATTAATTTCCACTCATTTCCAGGCAATTTTGACCACCTCACATCTCACAATATTGTTTTTATCGAGTTTAGGCCAAAAGGTTGCACCGAGGTAGCTGGATGACTAAGCTAAGTGACAGCAGCGGGCGGCACAGACATGTGGCACTTAAACTTCCAAATATGGCACATCTAGGAAACAGAATGGCACTGCAGTGACAGACAGGGTGGCAGTTTAATAAACTATGAAAATGTTTGTCTACACAAGAAGACAGCCAGCAATGCTCCAAACAGCGCATAATGCAAAGAAAAGAGGTACAATATGGAATTGTCATCGGACCCTCCCACACACCCTTATGTTGTATATATTACATAAGGCATGCACGGTGTTATGATTCCCGTACTCCAGACCAGAGGAGATCTTATGGCAGAGGTCTGAGTACTGGAAAGATATGCTGGTTACGGGAGCAGGAAAGCCTAGTAACCCCTGGCGCCCTAACTCCGTTGTCTCGCCCGTGTTATCAGAAATCCCCTGCGAGACTATGGTTGCTTGAGCCCATGGCAGCCGCGTTTGAAGGGCGGATTATGTCTGCCCAACTTCGATGCCCCCTCAGGTCTTAATGGGAGACAAAGGGAAATCCGAGACAGGGTGATAACAAGGGGCCCTCTGACTAAGCAACCAGGCCAGGGGCTACAAGCTAACTAACTTAAACCAAAAGTATGTGCGGACAAACCGCCAGGGAAAAGGACAACCAAAGATCCACTGATCCGTTACTCCTATCCAGCACCGCTGGATACCAGAGTGGATTTGTGGGAGCGGAATCCTCCGCAAAAGCTCCGGAACTCAATGAAACTAAATAATAAACAGTAAGCGGTCAAGCCGCAACACACGGCTACGCCGCGACTCACGAACACCACAGGATGTTAAAGGTGCTCGGTCGGACTCCAGGAATAGATGACAACTTCCGAGTACAGGACCACTGAGGACAGGAACAACCGGATTGAGCAGGACTGGAAACTCTCTGTAACTGACACAGCAAACAGGAAGCTATCACCGGCGTCTGTGAGAAGTCCTGAGAGTGCTTAAATTTGGGAGCCCTCCAATCAAGATCCAGACAGGGTAATCACATAATCATGCCGTGCAGCTGCATGCTGTACGGCCAGGATACAATTGAACTGATTAATTAAGACCCAGCAACGGGGAACGCGGTCCGAGCGTGGCGTCCCCGTTGCTAGGGTCTGAGCGGCTCCGTGCGCCCGGCGTCTAGCGTTGCTAGGGAGCCGGCGGCTGTCTGCCTGCGGCGTCCCTAGTTGCTAGGCGCCGGGCCGCACTGACGGGCGGACCCTCGGCGCCTAACAGTACCCCCCCCCTTGAGGAGGGGTCAAGGAACCCCTAAGGCCAGGTTTCTGAGGAAATTCTCGAAAAAATGCCCTTTTGAGCCTCGGGGCATGGAGATCCTCATCCAGGACCCAAGACCTTTCTTCTGGACCATAACCTCTCCAATGTACCAAAAAATAAAGCCGACCCCGGGACAACTTGGAATCGAGAACCTTCTCCACCAAGTACTCCTGCTGACCCTGTACATCTATTGGTGATTTCCCCTGAGAGATCTTGCGAGGAAATCTACTGGACGAAACATATGGTTTTAACAAGGAGCAATGGAAGGTATTTCCGATCCGTAAAGTTTTTGGTAAACGTAACCGGAAAGCAACTGGATTGACTTTTTTGATAATATGAAATGGTCCAATAAATTTAGGACCCAATCTGGCTGAGGTTTGTCGAAGTTTAACGTTGCGAGTCGACAACCATACCCTATCTCCTACTTTAAAAGTGCACGGCCGCCGGAGCCTGTCAGAAAAATTTTTCTCCCGAAATGCCGCTTTTCTGAGAGCCAGGTGCACTTTTCTCCAAATGAGTTTGA
The DNA here is from genome assembly GCF_028390025.1 of Pseudophryne corroboree. Taxonomy (NCBI): domain Eukaryota; kingdom Metazoa; phylum Chordata; class Amphibia; order Anura; family Myobatrachidae; genus Pseudophryne; species Pseudophryne corroboree. The sequence goes on along the minus strand of NC_086446.1, from coordinate 534,655,204 downwards.
GATGAGAGGTCAAGGTCAGTGAGGAGACAGAGGAATGTTGAAAAAAGGAATTAGCTCTGGGGTGAAAACCAAAAACTGTAAAAAATGGAGACACATTGGTGGAGGAATGACAGGCATTGTTGTAAGCAAACTCCGCCAACGGAAGAAACTCAGACCAGTCATTTTGGAGTTTGGCCGAGTACAAACGCAAATATTGTTTTAATGATTGATTAACTCGCTCAGTCTGCCCGTTGGATTGGGGATGGTAGCCAGACGTTAAAGATAATTTCATCTTTAATGAGGCACAAAAAGACTTCCAAAATTGTGCAATGAATTGTGGACCCCGATCAGAGACAATATCAGTGGGTAACCCATGGAGTCTGAAAACATGGCGGAGGAACAAGACTGCCAATCCCTGGGCAGATGGCAATCGGGGAAGAGCAATGAAATGGGCCATTTTGCTAAAACGGTCCACTACCACCCATATGACTCGGCATCCGGCTGACAGAGGGAGGTCCACCACAAAATCCATGGAAATATGAGACCATGGCCTAAGAGGAACATTCAAGGGCATAAGTTGACCGATAGGCAAGGAACGGGGAACCTTATGCTGTGCACAGACCTGACAAGAAAAAACAAACTCCTTAATGTCTTTGGAAAGACCAGGCCACCATACCGAGCGGGAAACTAATTCAAAAGTTTTGGCGATCCCCGGATGCCCGGCAACTTTGCTATCATGAAACTCCGTCAAAACAGTTGCTCTCAAAAACTCGGGGACATAAAGACGACCAGCAGGAGTATTTCCAGGAGCTTGATGTTGAAGCTGCTTTAACTGGGTAAATAAATCTTGTGTGAGGCCTGCCCGAATGACTGAAGACGGAAGTATGGGAGTAACAGGACTGTTGTCTTGAACTGGAAGAAAACTGCGTGACAGGGCATCTGCCTTGGTATTCTTGGAACCTGGCCTGAAGGTGATAATGAACTTGAAACGAGTAAAAAATAAAGCCCAACGAGCTTGCCGGGCATTCAGCCGTTTAGCTGATTCAATGTATTGAAGATTTTTGTGATCAGTCAAAACTGAAATGGTATGAGTGGCTCCTTCAAGCCAATGCCTCCACTCCTCGAAAGCCCATTTAATAGCCAGTAATTCCCGGTTACCAACATCGTAGTTGGATTCAGCAGATGAGAATTTCCTGGACATAAAGGCACAAGGATGTAATTCTAGAGAATCCGGATCCTTCTGAGATAGGATAGCCCCTACTCCAACCTCCGAGGCATCAACCTCAACAATGAAAGGCAATTCTGGGTTGGGATGTCTGAGGACTGGGGCTGAGACAAAGGCTTGTTTCAAGGCCTGAAAAGATAACTCCGCTTCACGTGACCAGTTGGTAGGATCTGCTCCCTTCTTAGTCAGTGCCACAATGGGAGCAACTAGGTCGGAGAAAGAGTGAATAAATCTTCTATAGTAATTCGCAAACCCTAAAAAGCGCTGAATTGCTTTTAAGTTGGTGGGTTGCGCCCAACTAAGGATGGCTTGGAGCTTCTTTGGTTCCATACAGAATCCCCGAGGGGAAATGATGTACCCTAAAAAGGATACCTCCGTGACATGAAATTCACACTTCTCCAGCTTGGCATATAGGTGATTTTCACGTAATTTTTTTAGAACCTGACGCACCTGGGTAACATGTTGTTCTATAGAGTCAGAATATATCAAAATATCGTCTAAGTAGACTACAACGAATCTTCCAAGAAATTCACGGAGCACATCGTTAATGAGATCCTGGAAAACTGCCGGAGCGTTAGACAGGCCGAATGGCATAACCAGATACTCATAGTGACCCGACTGAGTACTGAATGCCGTTTTCCACTCATCCCCTGACTTGATCCGGATGAGGTTATATGCTCCTCTCAGGTCAATCTTAGAAGAAATCACAGCCGAACGTAGCTGATCAAAGAGGACAGAAATCAGCGGCAAAGGGTAAGTATTTTTTACTGAGATCTTATTCAAGGCTCTAAAGTCAATGCAAGGTCTGAGTGATCCATCCTTCTTCTCCACGAAGAAGAAGCCTGCACTTAAAGGGGATTTAGATGGCCTGATAAATCCTTTCCCTAGGCTTTCTTTAACATACTCATTCATGGCCACAGTTTCAGGTCCGGACAATGCATATAACCTTCCCTTAGGCAAAGTGGCACCAGGAATTAGCTCAATAGCACAATCATAAGGCCTATGGGGGGGCAGAATGTCCGCATTGCCCTTGGAAAATACATCAACAAAATCCTGGTATTCCACAGGAATGGGTGCGGGAATGACAGCAGCTATTCTGATGGGAAACGTAATACATTCCTTTTTACAGATGGTACCCCATTGTGAGATCTCCCCCGACTGCCAATCAATGATGGGATTATGAAAGGCCAGCCAAGGGTGACCCAGAACCACTGGAACTGCTGGGCAATGGGTAAGGAAAAACTCAATTTTTTCAGAATGCAGAGCTCCTACCGAAAGTAGAACAGGAGGTGTACAGAGAGAAATAACCCCATTGGACAAGGGACTCCCATCTAAACCATGCATGGTGATACACCTACCCAAGGCTAACTGAGGAATACCTAAGGCCTTGGCCCATGTTAAATCCATAAAGTTCCCTGCAGCTCCACTGTCCACAAAAGCCGAGACCGAGGAACAGAGGCTGCCAAAGGAAACTTTAGCTGGGACTAACAGTGAATTATTTGAGGAGATAAGCTGCAGACCAAAGTGAACCCCCTCACAAATCACTTGGTCGAGGCGTTTCCCGACTTGTTCGGACAACTACGGGCAAAATGTCCCTTACCTCCACAGTATAAACAAAGACCAGAATTTTGCCTTCTGGTTCTTTCTTCAGGAGACAGTTTGGAGAGGCCTATCTGCATGGGCTCCTCTATGTCCACAGGAATGGAAAAAACACAAGGAGTAGACCCGACAGATGCTCCTTTTTCAGCCCTCCGCTCTCTGAGACGACGATCAATCTTAATAGAGAGCTCCATGAGTTTATCGAGAGTCTCAGGAGCGGGATACTGAAGGAGACTGTCTTTTATAGACTCGGATAAGCCGAGGTGAAACTGACTGCGCAGGGCTGGGTCATTCCATCCACAGTCGTTCGACCAACGGCGAAACTCCGTACAATAAATCTCTGCGGGATTCCTACCCTGTCTGAGAGCACGCAACTGACTCTCGGCGGATGCCTCTCTATCAGGGTCGTCATACAATAGCCCTAAAGACCCCAGAAAGGCGTCTACAGACAATAAAGCCGGATCGTCTGTTCTTAAACCAAAAGCCCAGGTCTGAGGATCCCCCTGAAGTAAAGAAATAATAATTCCAACCGGCTGAGATTCCGTACCTGAAGAGACTGGTCTTAAACGAAAATAAAGTTTACAAGACTCTTTAAAATTAAAAAACTGCTTTCTATCCCCAGAAAAACGGTCAGGCAAATGCATTTTTGGTTCAGGAATGACCCTCGGGGAAGTCCGTAACAGATCTTCCTGTGACCTCACCCGAAGGGACAGATCCTGAACCATCTGAGTAAGTTCTTGAATCTGGCTAATTAGAAGCTGGCCAGGATTTGGCCCAACACCGGTGGGATTCATGAGGCCGACAAATCTTCCAACTGAATAAGGGAAAAAATTAAATCCTGTTTAATTTTAAATTTTAGTCTGGCCGGTGATAATGTTATGATTCCCGTACTCCAGACCAGAGGAGATCTTATGGCAGAGGTCTGAGTACTGGAAAGATATGCTGGTTACGGGAGCAGGAAAGCCTAGTAACCCCTGGCGCCCTAACTCCGTTGTCTCGCCCGTGTTATCAGAAATCCCCTGCGAGGCTATGGTTGCTTGAGCCCATGGCAGCCGCGTTTGAAGGGCGGATTATGTCTGCCCAACTTCGATGCCCCCTCAGGTCTTAATGGGAGACAAAGGGAAATCCGAGACAGGGTGATAACAAGGGGCCCTCTGACTAAGCAACCAGGCCAGGGGCTACAAGCTAACTAACTTAAACCAAAAGTATGTGCGGACAAACCGCCAGGGAAAAGGACAACCAAAGATCCACTGATCCGTTACTCCTATCCAGCACCGCTGGATACCAGAGTGGATTTGTGGGAGCGGAATCCTCCGCAAAAGCTCCGGAACTCAATGAAACTAAATAATAAACAGTAAGCGGTCAAGCCGCAACACACGGCTACGCCGCGACTCACGAACACCACAGGATGTTAAAGGTGCTCGGTCGGACTCCAGGAATAGATGACAACTTCCGAGTACAGGACCACTGAGGACAGGAACAACCGGATTGAGCAGGACTGGAAACTCTCTGTAACTGACACAGCAAACAGGAAGCTATCACCGGCGTCTGTGAGAAGTCCTGAGAGTGCTTAAATTTGGGAGCCCTCCAATCAAGATCCAGACAGGGTAATCACATAATCATGCCGTGCAGCTGCATGCTGTACGGCCAGGATACAATTGAACTGATTAATTAAGACCCAGCAACGGGGAACGCGGTCCGAGCGTGGCGTCCCCGTTGCTAGGGTCTGAGCGGCTCCGTGCGCCCGGCGTCTAGCGTTGCTAGGGAGACGGCGGCTGTCTGCCTGCGGCTGTCTGCCTGCGGCGTCCCTAGTTGCTAGGCGCCGGGCCGCACTGACGGGCGGACCCTCGGCGCCTAACACACGGTTTAACAAATCAATCACTTCAGCAACAGGGACTGCCAATTGTGGCTGAAATGGGCTGCCATAAAACAAGCTGCCAATAGTCTTTACGTACACAAACTATCTCTACATAGGCAAGATGCTGACATTGTCATCATCCTCTGATTCCTCATTCCCATCAGTGTGTACAACCTCTTCTTCACACACTATTAATTCATCCCCCCGCTGGTGGACAGACAGAGCACCCCTGGAGGACACAGCAGCCCCTTGATGGATGGACAGAGCACCCCTGGACAGACAAAGCAGCCCCTTGATGGACAACACAGCACCCCTGGATGGATAACACATTGCCCCTGGACGGACACAGCATGGACACATCCACTCAATTGAAGCTCCACAGACATAGTGAAGATGGCGCAATCACCTGGGACCTATATAGAATCCAAAACAGCCTCGTTTTGAAATCCGAGTCAGGCAGGAAAACCAGAGCCAGACTTGGATCCTGTCTCGGAACGCTATGTTCAGGTAGGTCCAGTTCTCGGAGAACTGGACCACCTCATCTCTACTAATAAGCCTTTATTACAAATGCCCTATGATTAGATATTTTTGACTTACTGTTTAAATGTATGCAGAACATTTGACAAACTATATCCTCTTTACCTTGAATGGGCAAATGCCTCTAGGACACTTTTGTAGGCCACTAATGCGGCTAGGAGAAAGACAATTTTACAGAACTGGGGGGGTCGCAGACATCTGCAGCTTTCTCTATTTTTGGAAAAATTGTCTTTCTTGTTCAGGATGGATTGGGTAGGGATATTATTGCACAAAGAAATTCATACTAAATGATTTCTCTCCATATGGGAAAGATACATTGATATCCTCCCTACTTCCATGGAAACTCAAATTAAGATTTGTCTCCAACACCGATACAATTGTCTCCAACACAGGACATGTTCCTTCTCGGATCTCTCTAGAATCGCAGGTGTTTCCTCTTCTCTCTTTTTCTTTCTTTCTTTTGTTTTAATCATATCAGTTTTTATTGAAGGTAAAAAGTTAACATACAAAGGATCATATACATATTAGTTAAAAACAGAACAGTACACAAAATTCAATATCCATAACAACTGAGACAATTAAGAATAAAACAATAGTTGTCAAGGATATGACTAGTAAGTAGTACAAAGTGTAGACTTGTAAATATGATACTAAATGGGAAGGAGAGCAGAGTAATTCTAGGCTAGGGGACAGGTGTGTTATCTGACAGTGGCAGCTACACAAACGAATCCTAGAACATTACAGAATGAATGGTGTTTGAATAGTGCTTGGTGTGTTATGAACACTATGGAATAGTATAATGTGGTATACACACTAGGGATGTGTGCCCTCTGCAGGTGAGATTTGGAATGAATTACTGGAAGCCTGTAAATAGAAACAGGTACTTGCAAGATGGTACTAAGCAGACTTGTAGTATGAGCTGTGTACATCAATACTACCAAAAACAGGGATAACCACTTAAGCGCTATTAACAGCTGCAGCATCTGTCTCTTTAGTAGCTCCAACTCACCACTCACAACAATTTTATTCAAAAAGAGATTCTCAAAGCGCTGCGGTTATAATTTTCACAGGGTAATCACGTATAAAATGTCTCCAAATACTCTGAGTTGCAACAAATATACTAAATGTATCCTCTTGTGTTTCAGCAATAAACGTTGTAACACTGTTCCTTTATGCAATAAAATGAGAAGTCTCTTGTAAAGATAAAAAGTTCCTTTTAATTGTAAAAAACTATCACTGATCCCCCCCCCCCCACTTCTCATTTTATTACATAAAGGAACAGTGTTACAACGTTTATTGATGAAACACAAGAAGATACATTTACTATATCTGTTGCAGCTCAGAGTATTTGGAGACATTGTATACGTGATTACCACCTAGAAATGTCTACAAGAATATACAGGCTGACTGCAGTGGCGCAAAGGGAGGGGGGTACTTATTACCCAGGCCTGAGCTGCTGGAAGGTCCCAGGTCCACTGACCACCCCCTCCCTCCTTCCCTCCCCAGTATACCTATACAGGCCGGTTCCATCTTCCCATTGATTTCACTGTGCAAGAGTCTAGTGCTCATGCGCCATCTTCCCGAATATCACTGTGAAAATGGCATCAGCTGATGAGGAGGGACCCGCTTTCCGCAAGCAATGTAGGAAGTGGGTGCCCTACCTTGTGCTTCATGGCCCTGCAATTATACATTTTTTTTATGTATACACCAATATACATGAAAAGTCTATTACTACAAATTAGGATAGTAATATAAACTTTTTCTTTGTTTGCTAAGCTAATCCATAACCTTGTCTGATCAAGTCCCTCTACTGGCTTGCCATGCCTCTCTAGAACCTGGCCTCCCCCCCCACTTATTAAGTGCATGCAATTCTTTGTGGGTCCCCCTCCCCACCGTTACAATCCCAAGGTGGGCCCTTTATTTCCCATTATGACACTGCTACAGATTATGATCACTGGTGCTGGTATTATTATTTTTTTGTATGGAGGTGTTGAACAGCTGAAGCATTTTTTTATGAAAAAATAAAAAGCGTAATATGCCATTCATCATCATGTGTATACTACCACATAATGATATACTTAGGGAGGAATAAAATTGAGTGCAGGAAATTAAAAAAAGCCATGCGGCGCTGCATTTTTCCTGCAGCTGCTGGGTTTTCCTATTCAGTTAGTGGGCCAAGAATGGGGTGCAGTTATTTATTTATTTTTTAGGAAAAATCAGACTTGCCCTGGGGGTGTGAGAGAAAAAAAAGATGCAGTGATTTCTATAGAATTCACAGCATCTTTTTTAATTTTTTTACCTCCAGAGCACAACTGATTTCTTCTAAAATCATTCATTTTTGGAAAAAAAATCACATGGACTTGCTCTGGGAATCGGTCCTCCCCCAGCAAGGACTAATTAAGCAATTGGAAATGTCCAGTTAGCTTAATTAGCCAATAATAGTCATTACTCATCTTCAAAATCAGTGTCTTCTTCATCCTGCATTGGGAGCCGGGACTTCTGCAGCAGCGGTGAGTGTAATGAGTCTGTGTAAGTATGCGTGAGTGTGTGTGCATGAGTGTCTCTGTGTGTAAGTGTAACCCTGGTGTGTGGTGTGAAACCCAGCACCCCCATCCGTGTAGTGTTTTCCTCCCCGGAGGCAGCGGCTGGTAGAACTACATCTCTCAGCAGCCCATGAGCCTCTCAGCAGCCCCCTTACCAGTGCAAGGATGGATGGAAGACCACCAGGAGTCGCAAACACCACCGGAGACCCCTGGACAGGTGAGTATAATGTTGTTTTTTTTACTCGTGCCACAAGATTATAAGCACTGAGAACCCTGCAACCACTTTTTTAAAATTGGATACCGCTAGTATCGGAAGCACACATACCTGCAGTAATCCAAAATTGGGCACAAAGTACACAAAGTTTTTAACCTTGTTAAACCTGCACCCAATTGAATTCCTCTGCTAAGCTTAATATGCTTAACCAATATCTTAATGCAGACAATTGCATATTTCTTTTAAATATACTGTATGCAACTGAAAATAGACATGTAAATGTGTTTCCTTTTTCCCCGCAATATCATTTACACCTGTGCATCTGTAACAAATGTATCCAGCTCTAATGAGCATAAAAGTGTTTGCGTGGTTTTTTACTTCCCATTTTTTCATGTAATAGAATTTACTGTAGCACTTGGTTTTTAGATCCAGAAATCAATATAGATTGTACATTTTTGTTTTTTTACTCTATTTTATTCTGGAATTATCTTTATTTTGTTGACTTTGATATTTGCAGGATGCTGATATATTATTTTCTATTATGTTTTTGATTAGTTTGCTTTGCCTCATCTGCAAATTTACAGCCTAAATGTAAATCCAAGAAAGGCTGTGTATTTGATACATGTGAAATACAGTAAAACACGTAATTTTTGACACAAACAGTAGTAGACGTTGTAGCAAAGGGAACAATCTCAATGCAATTGTTCAGTGTAGTATAGTAAAAGATTATTTACACTGCACAATTCTAAACAACGAGGGAGACCTATTTTACTAATAAAGAGTTATTTGTCAAACAGTTATTTAAATAATTTTCAGTGTTTTCATGTAATGAACCAAGGCAATTTTACTATTTCCACATAAAATATACAGTTGACTGAAGCTGGACTAATGCAATAAAAACTTGGTTCTGATTCTGAGTTGCATGTAATGCGGTCACAATTACAGATACTTTCTGAAATTGGAGTGTTCTCACATGTCCCTTTTTACATGCGGTCAATTCATCTATTTTGATAGGCGATCCACGTTACCCAAAATTGAAAAATGGGTGAAAAAGTTTTAGGAAAAATGGGGCATATAATGTACATATGTTTTTAAGATGCCAGCTGTCGGGATCTTGGGAAGTTGTAAGCCCGACGCTGGAATCCCGTCACAATGTCGACGCTGGAATCCCAACAGGGTCAGGAAACCGGCACTGGAATCCCGACAGCCGGCAGAGGGTGGTTAGGGTTATCCATCCACGATCAAACATACTGAACCCATACATAGAAGCTCTTGATTCTAATTAGAGATGTGCGCTGGAACAGTTTTTCTGGATTTGGCTCTGATTCGTCATCTGGCTTTGGATTTGGCTGACTATTATTAACCTAAATAACATTAATTTACAGTGATTTACAGTCAATTTTGACCACCTCACAATATTGTTTTCACCATTACTGGTCCAAAGCTGCAGTGTGCTGGCTGGGTACTAAGCGACAGAGCAGCGGCACAAACACACGGCAATTTATAGCACATCTATGAAACTTTGCCACACAGCATGGCAGAAATGAAAGGTGGTACAAGATGGAATTGTTCTTGGGCCCTCCCACACACGCTTATGTTGGATATTAAAAAGGACATGTATACTTTCACAAACCAAGCACTTCAGTGACAGGGACTGCCACTTTTGTGGCTGAAGTGCTTGGTTTTTTTGGGCCCCCACAAAACAAGATATCAATTGGCTTATGGCAACAGCTCTACAGTGGCTAAATGTCATTGCCATCCTCACCCTAATCAGTGTGTACATCATCGTCACACAATATTAATTCATCTCTGCTGGAATCCACCAGTACAGAAGTCCTCATGGAATGTCCAGTTCATTTTGGTGAACATCATCATTTCCACATTATGAACAAGTAGCCTCCTACACCGTTTGCTCACAAGATTTACACTGGATGGTTGGCAGCTTAAGTAATGCTAAGCCAGTTTGTACAAGGGCCTCCAAATTGCCTTTTTTTCCTTGCAGTACTCAAGGGGACTCTGTGACATATCTATTTGTATGGTGTCATGAAAATAATCCTCCACCATTCTTTGGATAGTGACCATATCAGATGGATCTACGGTAGATGTTGGGCAATTCTTTTAGACCCGACCAGATGTCAAAATGTTGGGTTGAGTTCCCTGCATCACCACTGGGTCTTATGGGAAAGCTGAGTTTTTTTCTGGCTGCTGCTAAAGAAACTGGATGAGATGTCATAGTGCCATGTGTCACTTGAGCTGCCAACTTGCTCACCAGGAGCTCTTTGAATCTCTTAAGATCTGGATCAGCTGGAAAGAAAGACACATTGTGTGACTAAAACCAGGGCCGTAACTAGGGGGGGGGGGGGGAACTAAGGGGGCATGTGCCCCAGGTGCAGGATTTGAGGGGGCGCCGAGGGGTTACAGAGGAGCAGTGAGACAGCAGGCATCCCGGGGCAGTGTCTCTGACCCACCTGTCTTCCTGGAGCTGGCTCCGATGCTGTGCGGGTAAGCTCCAGTACCTGGGATCTCTCCTATGCCGGCTACAGTCTTAAACTCTCTTCTTTGCCATGCAGTGCTGCAACTAGCCTACAGTGAACCGTACAAGCTATAGAAGCGAGCTGTTGGTGCTGGGTTTTTCAGCAGGCTATGATCCCGGCTGCCTGCCCAGCACCGACCGATAACAAGCTGCAGGCATTGAGAGGACACACTGCCCCAGGCTTATGCTTGTTAACAGGTGCAGTCACTGATGTTACAGAAATCAAAGGTTCATTTTGCTAGCTGTCCACTTGACAGTGGAAACTTAGAGCCTGAACAACCTCCAACTCTCACCGGGTATCACTACAGCAGCTTTGTAGTGAGTTTAAAGACAGACTTTATTATCGTCACTGTGCTCTCAGTTAGCAGTATCAACCTCTGCTTTACCTCCCAGATGGGGGGATTTGGTGTAGCTTATAGGGGACGTAGTGTAGTGATGTATATAGTGTAGTAATGTATTGCAGTATATATGGGCACGTAGTACACTGATGTGGTGTAGCATATAAGGGGATGTAGTGATGTAGTGTAGCATATAGGGTATGTAGTGCAGTGTATAAGGACATGTAGTGTAGTGATGTAGTGTTGCATATAGGGTATGTAGTGCAGTGTATAGGGCATGTAGTATAGTGATGTAGTGTAGCATATAGGGTATGTAGTGCAGTGTATAGGGGCATGTAGTGTAGTGAAGCATATAGGATATGTAGTGCATTGTATAGGGGTATGTAGTGTAGTGATGTAGTGTAGCATATAGGGTATGTAGTGCAGTGTATAGGGGCGTGTAGTGAAGCGAAAAGCGTAAGTAGCACAGTGTATAGGGGCATGTAGTGTAGTGATGTAGTGTAGCATATAGGGTATGTAGTGCAGTGTATAGAGGCATGTAGTGTAGTGATGTAGTGCAGTGTATAGGGGAATGTAGTGCAGTGATGTAGTGTAGCATATAGTGCAGTGCAGTGTATTGGGGCATGTAGTGTAGTGAAGCATATAGGGTATGCTGTGCAGTGTATAGAGGTATGTAGTGTAGTAATGGAGTGTAGCATATAGGGTATATAGTGCAGTGTATAGGGGCACGTAGTATAGTGATGTAGTTCGGCGTGTAGGGGATGTAGTATAGTAGTGCAGTGAATAGGGGAATGTAGTGCAGTAATGAAGTGCAGTGAAATAGGCCCTCATTCCGAGTTGTTCGCTCGTTGCTGAGTTTCGCTATATTGCGATTAGTAGCTTACTGCGCATGCGCAAGGTTCGCAGAGCGCATGCGCTTAGTTATTTTACTCAAAAGTTAGGTATTTTACTCACGGCATAACGAGGATTTTTCATCGTTCTGGTGATCGGAGTGTGATTGACAGGAAGTGGGTGTTTCTGGGCGGAAACTGTCCGTTTTATGGGAGTGTGCGAAAAAACGCTGGCGTTTCTGGGAAAAACGCGGTAGTGTCTGAAGAAACGGGGGAGTGTCTGGGCGAACGCTGGGTGTGTTTGCGACGTCAAACCAGGAACGAAACTGACTGAACTGATAGCAATGGCTGAGTAAGTCTGGAGCTACTCAGAAACTGCTAAGAATTTTCTATTCGCAAATCTGCTAATCTTTCGTTCGCAATTCTGTTATGCTAAGATACACTCCCAGAGGGCGGCGGCTTAGCGTGTGCAATGCTGCTAAAAGCAGCTAGCGAGCGAACAACTCGGAATGAGGGCCATAGTGCAATGTATGGGGACACACAGAGGAGCATGTATTTGAACAGACTGCTGGGGGAGCATGTGACGCATAGGGCATTGAGGCACATAGGGGAATATTGTCCAATAGTATCCCCTTTTTTTGAAAATGTTTGATGATCTAATTATTTTAGTCTGACAGGTTTTTTTGGGGGGGAGTGGACTTTGGGGGTGGGGGACGGGCGGGTGCCAAAGTACTGCCTTGCCTCGGGTGTCGGAAAACCTAGTTCCGGCTCTGCTTAAACCTAGCATCAAGCATGGTTGCCAAAATGTAGTGATCAGATTTCAATACTTGATCTACAAGTCCGGCATACTTTGCGGATTCACTTTGTTTAATCTCCCCTTTCAGTTTCTCCAGCTGATTTTCCAAAAACCTAATTCGGGGAATCACCTTACTCAAGGTAGCAGTGTTAGTACTCACTTCACAGGTGGCTGCTTCAAAGGGTTTCAGCACCTTGCAGAAGACAGAAAGTACTCTCCTTCAGTTGATGGCATGGCAAATTAAACTATTCTTGCAAGTGCTGCAATTTCCTGCATACTGTTGCTGAATGCCGAAAATGTCCTGACATTTCTCGGGCCACAAACAGCATTTCCTGCACACCCATGTCATTTTTTAAAAAGCCATGTACCCCTAAGTTCAACATGTGAGCAAAACAGGAGATGATTTGGAATTCACCAAGCTGTAATGCTTTCACAATATTTGTGGTGTTATCAGATATAACAAATCCAGCGGAGAGGCCAAATGGGGTAAGCCATGTTCTTATGACATCCCTTAGTTTTTCTAAGAGGTTGTCAGCGGTATGCCTCTTATTGAATCTGGTGATACACACCTAGATGGAATTTAGTACCAGGTACACAGGACCTCAATTAACTGTGTAAAACTCACTGCATTAATGGTGGATAATGGACGCAGATCTAATACTAGCATAGCTGTGATGGCGTCAGTGATCCTCTGTGTGACTGGGTGAGAGCTGTCATACTTGCTTTCCCTTGCAAAGGATTGTTTCACAGTCAATTATTTTTTTACAATACTACTAGTAGTCTTGTTGGTCCCCTTCTAGGATGAAGAACCACCCTCAGCAGCAGCAGGCCGAGTACTTAAGGTTTTCTCTGAGGAATTCTGGAATGGGAGGAGTCACTTAGTTTTAACAAATTGAATGCAGAACTACCTCTGATGATTACTGAGGAAATTGGGGATGAGAGAAGGGAGCTAGTTGATGATGATGATGATGACTGCTTGTTGTTATTTTTTTAGTACCAGCTCGTGATGTTATCAATTAGTTGTCATGAGCTTGTTGCAAATCACGTAACAGGGTGGAGGTACCTAGATGCTTAACATACCTACCTCTATTTACTGTGGTCCCATAAAGGCTGCAGATGGCTTGACAAATGTTGTCAGGATTTGGGTAAAAATAATTCCACACATCCTAGGTGGATTTGTTGGTCCTATTCCCAGGCATGAAAATTACCATCTTCTTATCATGGCCAAGAGCTCCTTTCACTGGTGCCTGACTTACACAAGCAATATCCTCATTAGCACCAGCATCAGCTACACAAATATCCCCCTCATCCTCTTGCCATTCCACTGTGGCATCATCAATTTCTATGTCATCAGCTATACTTCTGCTGCTTATCCCCACATTTGCAGAGGGAGCATAAATGGTGGGAAGACAGCTCCGCTGCGAGAACAGTATCAGAAAAATCAGACTCACACATAGCACATAGCATTCTTGAACACACTTAGACTCTCCTCAAAGATTTGTGACATGTCTATTTCTGAACGCATAGTTTGTTCTACTGCCTTAGTGGTTTTCAATATTTTTTTACACCTCTTCTAGTGAAAAGGTCCTACATCATCATGAGAGACAGAAAAAGATGCTTCATTGACAGTTGCGAAACCACCACCTAGAAATAAAGGCCAAGGCCTGAGCCTTTCCTCGCCACTGAGTGTGGTGAATGGCATGTTGCCAGTTTTGTTTTTCTGCACCAAACCTTTCCTTTATAAGAGGTGTCTTTATCTTTAGCACTGTATATATTTCTTTATTAGATGCCCTGACTTAGACCCGCTATGCCCTTGAGCATCAGCTCATCGGATCACAGGGCTTATACAGTAGATGCACATGAACAAAATGTATTTGAGTAAAGTGCACCAACCAACCAACCAGTACAAAAACAATAGATATGTTACATATATTTTATTTTTCTATTTGTAAATTTGCAGCTCAGTTCAAACTGCACAGATCATAGGGCTTATAGATGCATTTGAACAAAATGCACTTGAGTAAAGCACACCAACCAGCACAAAAACAATATATAAGCACAATGAAGCGGCACTCCAGGACTTAATTCAAATAAACGGGTCCAGTCTCCCGATTTGATGTGATGTGTGTGTGTGTGTGTGTGTGTGTGTGTGTGTGTGTGTGTGTGTGTATATGTATATATATATATATATATATATATATATATATATATATGGCGTGGTGAGAGTATGGCGCCACAAGTATTGGTGTTTAGGCCGGCTATAAGATTTAAAAATGTATACGTAAAATGTATTAGCCAAAAAGTGTAGACACTCCTTTAGGAATAAAAGGTGTCAGCTGACCCCAATAGATAGGCAGTGATAAGCTGCCTGTTAGTTAAAAATGTGCAAGGGAGGGTAGGGGTAATAGCGACTCACAGTGTCTACACATAAAAGGATATATATATGAAGAAACGATAAAATACGTATTTCTAAAAAACAGGGGGAAATTTATTATAAAACAATTATAAAATTACAAAATTATAAAATTACAATAAGAGAATTGTATATTTTTGGATGGTCTAAAAAGTTGTGAAGAAAATATAAAAATATGAGGGTTGGATTTAAAACATGAATTTAGACTAATAAAAACATAAAAAACATAACTGGAACAATAAAAGTATATAAAGGTATTTTCAGATAAGAGAAAGGTGCTTATCTTAAAAAAGGAAGGTCACTTGAGGTATACCCAACGCGTTTCGTCCATCTGACTTCATCAAGGGGTAGAGAGCTACTGAGCAGACATTCTATTTATAGCCAGAGTGGTTAACAATGTAACTATGACATCACTTCCTGTTTGGGACTACTTGGTTAAGCAATTAAAAACGGCCTCATGAAAATTAAGATCTAGATGTTGCCAGGGATAGATCTAGGGAGCTTAGTCTGCATGGGATGAGTTTAGTTAAAAAACGAGTGTCTTAACTGGTATTACAACATAAAATAGAGTGAGATGTGTCCAGGAGCGCTTTTTGCCCCACTTCCGCCCCGCTTCCTGTGTCCAATTCCGCGTACTGCGCATGCGCGCGATGCCCCGTTTCCGGTCCTCGCGTCTCTTTGCAGGCGTTGCGCTGCCACACTTCCTGTGTGTGTGCACAGCGCATGCGCACGGCGTTCCGCTTCTGATATCAGCATATCTGTGTGGGCGCTGTGCTGCTTGTGTCTTAAATGGTGATTGGATCAATTGAGTTGTCAGTCATCACGGCGGCCATCTTTAAGGAGCCATATTAGGCAGGACACGTTCATTGAGTGGTTTTTACAGCTTATGCCGAAATACATAGAAAAACAGATAAAGTAGAGATTAATAACTTATAGGTTGTTCAGTTCATTATAGGGTTGGGGCATAAGGAAGGTTATATTGGAAGGAGATCATACTACTTGATACTTAATTTTCAGAATTCTATATATGCAAAATGAGACAAGTAAACTGCTAACTGCGCTATTTATATATTAGTGAAGCATTTATATATAAAACTATATTCATTAGTATAAGGCCAATATATGGTGTCTTATTCAGTGATGCATAGTGCTTATCTATACAATAAAAAATATATATTTGTTTCAGAACATTGTGCTTATAGTGTGTTGAATTTTTGCACCAGTGAGGGGTATATATGAATAAAAAGTGCACATGCCACAAAAGGGTGGAGGAGTGTTAAACTATGTACATTGGTGTACAAACAATTTTTTGTGTAATGATAAATTAGATAATGGACAGAGCGTAAGAAAACAATAGATATATTGCACAGTTTTATCTGTGCAATATGAATTCGTATATTTTGTGAGGTTGGACGAGGGTGGTCAATGAGCCAGTATTTATGTCAATATTTTACATTGCTGGTATGTCATGGGCTAATTATATCTCACATTGTACAGTACCCAGTCTTCCCAAGTGGTTCCCCGCTTGGTACTATTTGGGCCCTACACTGCTTAGCTTATATATATAGCTTGATTGAATCGCACACATCTCTAAATCAACAATCTGGGTGCCAGCAATTAATAATTAAAAAGCAGTCCATGCCTTCCAGCACCCCAACGGTTGGTAGACAGCATAGTGGGTATTTTTATAGTCACCCAATCCATCATATTCTCTGGGTTTCATAGGACCCCATAATACAGCTGTGCTATGCTGTCTACAAAATTATGAATTTACAAATTGTTCTGCCGATGCATTGGTTTTTATGACTTCATGGAATTAAATATTTTTTGCATATGAATTGGATTGGTGTGCTGGAAGGCATGGACTGCTTGTTATATATATAAATTCTATTTTTAAACTTACGGCTCAGTTCAAACTGAGTGGATCACAGGGCTTATAGATGAATGTGAACAAAGTGCACTTGAATAAAGCGCACCAACTATCCAGTACAAAACCATAGATATATTATATATATATTTTATTTTTCTATTTTTACATTTGCAGCTCAGTTCAAACTGCATGGATCACAGGGCTAATAGATGCACGTGAACAAAATGCACTTGAGTAAAGTGCACCAACCAGTACAAAAACATCTAAATTGTATTTAAACAATAATAAAAAATATATATTGTATATATATTTTTTTCTATTTTTAAACTTGCAGCTAGGTTCGAACTGTGTGGATCACAGGGCCTATAGATGCACGTGAACAAAGCACACTTGAGTAAGGCACAGCCAATACAGCAGAGTACAACACAACGCACAGAAGCATGCAACGTGCCCTACACAGTCACTATACTGCACAACCACAATTAGTCTGGTGTCTCTGTATGGAAACAGCCAGCCAAAACAGCAGAGTATAGTGCAGCAGTCACTATACTGCACAGCCACAATTAGTCTGGAGTTTCTTGGTGGACATAGCACAGCCTAAACATCAGAGTACAGCGCAGTGTGCTCCTCTATACAGTCACTATACTGCACAGCCACAATTAGGGGGTTATTTAGAGATTAACGCAGATCTTGCCTCCACAGAAAGATCTGCATCCATCTATTGACATGCTGAGGGTTGCCTCCCCGTGATGCATTCACAATTTAATTGCAAACGCATTGATTTGTGGTCGACCTCTGCCTGCGTAGCTTGGCTGCGCTAATAGGCGGTCCGGCGCCTTTTTTTCACGGATCGGCTGCATGTGACATCACGCAACTGCCCTGAAAATGGTATGGACAACGAAGGCGTGCCCAGACCGTTTTCGGGGCAGTTGCGTTACATGACATGAGGCTGCTACGTAAAGAAATGTCACCAGACCGCCTTCCAGCACAGCCAGGCTGCGCAGACAGGGGTCAACCACAAATCTATGCGTTCACAATTAAATGCCATGGCACAGCCCCCTGACGCCCATGGCTGTCAATCACTATGTGATCGCATCCTTCCGTGCATGCAGTATTGCATGCACAGACCAGATGGACGCAGCCACTGCCTGCGAACCATCCATTATTATTAATATTACCAGTTATTTATATAGCGCACACAAATTCTGCAGAGCTGTACACAAAACTATGCATTTTTACACAAGCTCGAGAAACGCTTTTCAGTCGCTCGAGTGTTCGTAGTGTGATTGACAGGAAGTGGGTGTTTCTGGGCGGCAACTCAGCATTTTCAGGGAGTGTGCTGAAAAACGCAGGCGTGCCTGATAAAAACGCAGGAGTGGCTGGGGAAAGGGGGGAGTGGCTGGCCGAACGCAGGGCGTGTTTGTGACGTCAAACCAGGAACTAAACATTCTGCAGTGATCGCAAGGTAGGAGTAAGTATCGAGCCACACTGAAACTGCATGAAATTTTTTAGTAGCAGAACTGCTAACCTTTCGTTCGCACTTCTGCTAAGCTAAGATACACTCCCAGAGGGCGGCGGCTTAGCGTTTGCACTGCTGCTAAAAGCAGCTTGCGAGCGATCAACTCGGAATGAGGGCCTATATCACTCCGCACACGCCTATATCACTCCGCACACACCTAGTTACAGCCCTGGTAGAGGCCAAGACAGTAGAGCAATTTAAACATGCATGGGAAAGACATAATGACATCCTTACAAAGAAATAAGACTCAAATAGGGTTTGAGGTAACAATAATGTTAAAAAAGGGATAGACTAGACGGGCCAAGTGGTTCTTATCTGCCGTCAAATTCTATGTTTCTATGATTCATTGGCTCTATATAAAAGTAGTCCCTTCCTATTAATACGACAGGAATGCAAAACATGTATAACCAAACATAATCACTTATATATATAGTTTGATGAGTTTAAGTGGCTTCAGGAATGAATCACCACATATAAATTATTCTAGTGGTATTTTAAGAATGAACTATCAATGGTAGTCGCTCACTGGGAAATTTCAAGATTTGTTCACTGTAATGACAGGGTGGTGCATTCTCTGAATAGTCCTCCAGTTGTGGAGGACGACTAACGCAGAAAGAATAAACAATTATGTTATGTCGTTTGTAGACATATAATTAATTTAATGATTTAAGTACAGTAATAGGGACAGATTTAGCCTACTAATCCTTCTCATTTAGCAGCAGTACCAGAGATTATAGCCGACTCACATACAGTATAAGCAAAAACAAATTTTAATAATAAGCTGTATTAGGGCCAGATGTACTAAGCCTTGAAAAGTGATAAATTTCATGGTGATGATAAAGTACCAACCAACCAGCTCCTAACTGTCATTTTTCAAACCCAGCCTATTACATGGCAGTTAAGAGCTGATTGTCTGGTACTTTGTCACCGTGAAATTTATCACTTTTCAAGGCTTAGTAAATCTCCCGCTTAGACAAGTTAAGCACTAGGGTATGAAAATCATTTTCATTTTACATACATAGGGGGTAAATTTACTAAAGGTTGTACAAATGAAAAGTGGTGTTGTTGTCCATAGCAACCAATCAGATTATGTCTATAATTTATTAGGTTGCAATAGAGAAACTGATTGGTTGCTATGGGCATCATCACCACTTTTATTTTTTTTACCCCACAGTTTGCTGTTGTTATTGTAGTCATCTTTGCTTTGGGTTTATGGCTAGATATTGGTGGAACCACTGGAGTTTCTATCATGGGTGCATTGTGTGTGGTGCACACGGGCCCCTGGGTCCAGGGGGTGACCACACCGCACACATTGCACCCATATTGTCACTGACCTAGGTTGGGGGTGTTGTGAACTCGGGGGTTCTTCCGATGGTAAGGAAGAGGGACCACAGTTGGGTCGGAACAGGGATGGCCTGATATAGGTCTTCCTCATACAGGACTCTGACAGTAAGGCTTGATGAAATTATTGAAGAACTTTATTGCAGGAAAAGGACAACACAATGTCACATAACAGAGAAGGAACGTATGGAGAAATGTCCAGGAAGTACTTGTGAGTGATGGTAAAAGATACTGGTGACTGAAGAACTTATGAGTGATGGTTTTTAGAGACACTGATAATTTGAAGAACTTGAGAACGGTGGTTAAAGACACTGATGATTTGAAGAACTTGAGAGCGGTGGTTAAAGACACTGATGATTTGAAGAACTTGAGAGCGGTGGTTAAAGACACTGATGATTTGAAGAACTTGAGAGCGGTGGTTAAAGACACTGATGATTTGAAGAACTTGAGAGTGGTGGTTAAAGACACTGGTGATTTGAAGAACTTGAGAGCGGTGGTTAAAGACACTGATGATTTGAAGAACTTGAGAGCGGTGATTAAAGACACTGGTGATTTGAAGAACTTGAGAGCGGTGGTTAAAGACACTGGTGATTTGAAGAACTTGAGAGTGGTGGTTAAAGACACTGGTGATTTGAAGACCTTGAGAGCAGGGGTTAGTGACACTGATGATTTGTATAACTTGAGAGCGATGGTTAAAGACACTGAGGACTTGTATAACTTGAGAGCGAGGGTTAAAGGACACTGAGGATTTGTATAACTTGAGAGCGATGGTTAAAGACACTGAGGACTAGTATAACTTGAGAGCGAGGGTTAAAGGACGCTGAGGATTTGTATAACTTGAGAGCGGTGTTTAACCTGCAGCCCACGCTGACTCCAAGAAGCACTGGTGACTGGAGCGCAGTGGAACCCAGCCGTGGCTGGGAACGCTGGAAGCTGTGCAACAACTGACACCTGGAAATGCCGGAGACACTGGGGTATTACTGCAGAGAGATCCGCCGAGAACAGGAGCACTGGCATCCACTTCAGGGGAAAAGACGATACTCAGGCACCGAGGCTCTGCCCGGCATCTGACTTTGAATCTCCAGCCTCCGCAGGATTGACGGAACAGTCTGATGACGTCACCAGTTCCCCGCCCACGTGATGCAGGGTGTTATGGCGGCGCCCCTGCCCCGGGGAACCGCCGGGAGCCACGCCAGCCAGACGCCGGAGCCCGTGGACCACCGAAGGCGGAGGCCGCAACACCGACCAGCAGGCACGTAGGGGTAAGCGCGGTGAACGTCGCCTCTGGCGTGTGACAGTACCCCCTCCTCCAGGAGTGGCCCCCGGACACTTTCCAGGTTTTGTTGGATGTCTGGAATGGAAAATCCGCACCAGTCGGGGAGCCATAACTTCAGTAGCCTTAACCCAGCTCCTCTCCTCGGGGCCAAAACCTTTCCACTCCACCAAATACTGTAGATTCTTGTGGAGGTAACGAGAGTCAAGAATAGCTTTAATTTCAAAGTCTGTTCCAGCTTCAGTCTCTGCAGAGGTTGGCCTCGGGGATTTTGAATGGAAACGGTTTAAAATAAGGGGGCGAAGGAGAGAGACATGGAAGGAATTTGGTATCCGGAGGTGGGAAGGCAATCCCAATTTGCAGACAACCGGGTTCAGGACTTGTAACACGAGGTAAGGACCAATAAACCTCGGAGCAAACTTCATAGTGGGCACCCTTAACCGAAGATTGCGGGTAGAGAGCCATACCCTGTCACCAACCTTGTACTGGGGAGCTGCTCGTCGCTTCCTATCCGCAAAGAACTTATAGCGGCTGGAGACTCTCTTGAGGTTAGCATGAACTTGACTCCAAATTTGATTGAAGTGCCGGAGAGTAGAGGCTGCAACAGGAACATCCTCCGGAGGACAAATGGGCAATTCTGGAATTTGAGGATGGAATCCGTAATTAATGAAAAATGGGGATTCACCAGTCGAAGAGTGGTACAGATGATTATGGGCAAACTCGGCCCATGGCATCAGTTCCACCCAGTTGTCTTGCGAGGGAGAGAGATAAACACAGAGAAAAGTCTCCAAATCTTGATTGACGCGTTCAGTCTGCCCATTGGTTTGTGGATGGTAAGCGGATGAAAACTTGAGTTTTATTTGTAAGGCCGTACAGAGAGCTCTCCAGAATCTTGCAGTGAATTGTACCCCCCGGTCAGAGACAATTTCCTGAGGTAACCCGTGCAGGCAGAAATGTTCTCGGATAAATAACAAGGCCAACTTGGGAGCTGATGGTAACCCGGTCAGAGGTACAAAATGCGCCATTTTAGAGAAACGGTCAATAACTACCCAGACAGTATTATGACCCTTGGAGAGAGGCAATTCGGTGACAAAGTCCATAGAGATATGAGTCCATGGCCTCCTAGGAATGGACAGTGGATGCAACAACCCTGCAGGCGGCAGACGAAGAATTTAGTGCTGAGCACACTGAGGACATGAGCTGACATAATCTTGAATATCCTTCTTCATAGTGTCCCACCAGTAAGATCTTCGTAGAAACTCCCACATCTTTTGAACTCCAGGGTGACCGGAAAACTTGGAAATATGAGCCCACTGCAACAACCTCGGTCGAAATTTAGCTGGCACAGACATTCTCCCAGGAGGAGGGCCCAGAGCGGTGGGAGCCGCTGGCATAGAAACTGGATTGAGAATCAAAGCCTTCTCAACTGAATTCTCCTCATCCAAAACCGTTAAGGAACGGGATAAAGCATCAGCCTTGGTGTTAAAAGTCCCAGCCCGGTACTTAATAACAAACGAGAACCGAGTAAAAAAGAGCACCCATCTAGCTTGACGGGGATTCAAGCACTGGGCCGTCTTGAGGTACAGCAAATTCTTGTGATCAGTAAAAAATGTAATTAGGTGTTTAGCACCTTCCAAAAGATATCTCCATTCCTCTAAGGCAGATTTTATTGCCAAAAGCTCCGTATCTCCAATGGTGTAATTCCGTTCAGCAGGAGGGAACTTGCGAGAATGGAAACCACATGGATGTAACTTCCCGTCTGGAGCGTACTGTGAAAGCACGGCACCTATGCCTACCGTGGAAGCATCAACCTCCAAAAAGAATGGTTTAGATAAATTTGGTTGTTGAAGTACTGAAGCGGACATAAAGGCTGCCTTCAACTGAACGAACGCTGCTACAGCTTCAGAGGACCAATGACTTGGGTCAGAACCCTTCTTGGTTAGGGCAGTGATAGGTGCCACAATGGTAGAGAATCCCTTTATGAACTTCCAGTAATAGTTTGCAAAGCCCAGAAATCATTGTACCGCTTTCAAGGAAAGAGGCTGAGTCCAGTCCCGAATGGCAGTGAGTTTCTCTGGATCCATACCAAGCTCCGTGCCCGAAATGATGTAACCTAGAAATGGAATGGAAGGGACCTCAAAGGTGCATTTGGAAATCTTACCATAAAGATGGTTCTCTCGCAATCGAAGAAGTACCTCCTTGACCTGCATTCTGTGCTCTGAGATTCATAGAAAATATCAGAATGTCATCCAAATATACCACTACACTTAGGTATAGCATATCCCGAAAGACTTCATTAATGAATCCCTGGAAGACGGCTGGGGCGTTGCTGAGGCCAAACGGCATTACCAGATACTCATAATGCCCGTCCCTGGTATTGAAGGCCGTCTTCCATTCATCCCCCTGTCGGATACGTATCAAATTATAAGCTCCCCTTAGATCGAGCTTGGTGAAAACTCGGGCTCCTCGAACTCTATCAAAAAGCTCTATGATGAGCGGCAAAGGATACTTATTCTTAATGGTGACATCATTTAGACCACAATAGTCAATACACGGTCTCAACCCTCCATCCTTCTTCTTCACAAAAAAGAAACCCGCCCCTGCCGGGGAGGTAGAGGGATGGATAAACCCTTTCTGCAGATTAGACTTGATATAGTCTGACATAGCTTGGGTCTCGGGTAATGATAGGGGATAAGTGTGACCCCGAGGTGGCATTTTCCCCGGAATGAGCTCAATGGGGCAGTCCCAGGGTCTATGCGGTGGTAACTGGTCGGCCGCCTGTTCCGAGAATACGTCTGAAAACTCCCGATAGGCCTCCGGAATGAGCCCTTCATCTGACTTGGAAGATACACGGAGCGGGTAGACAGGAGTGAGACAATTGGAATGACAAAATGGACTCCAAGATGTTATTTGCGTCGAACTCCAGTCGATATGAGGGTTGTGAAGTTTAAGCCAAGGAAGGCCAAGAACCAGATCGTGGGGCATCTCCCGAATTACTAAGAACTCCAGGTGTTCTTGATGCAGAGCTCCCACTTGCAGCTTGATTGGTACTGTACAACTTGAAATCAGACCGTTAGAAATTTGGGTACCATTAATAGCAGTCAACGTAATAGGTCGTTCGACCGACCGTAACTGAAAACCCAGATCCTGGGCACAGGAAAGGGAAATAAAATTCCCTGCAGCCCCTGAGTCCAATAGGGCCTTAACGGGCTGGACTATTGACCCAGAAAACAGAGACACGGAGAGTAAACAGTCCACTGACGGAGAAGATTTAGAAGAAACCCTAGCTCGACTCCTCCGGAACAAGCTAGGACTGCCCGTTTCCCGGGCGAGACTTGCAAAACTTAAGAAAATGATTCGCGGCTCCACAGTAGAGGCAGAGTCCACCCTCACGACAACGCTGACGTTCTTCTGGAGACAGCCGGGATCGATTAATCTGCATGGGCTCGTCAGGACTCGGAATAACCGTTTGCTTGGACGGAAAAGATCGGACCCTTGATCGATCTGACCGTCTACGTTCGCCACCTCGTTCCTGCATGCGAAGATCCACCTTTACACAGAGCGAGATCAACTGTTCTAGGGAATCAGGCAAATCTCTAGTGATCAACTCGTCCTTTAGACGATCGGACAGTCCGTTCCAAAAGGCAGCCCGGAGGGCATCATTATTCCAGCGCAGTTCTGATGCTATGGTCTGAAAGTTAATCACATACTGTCCCACTGAACGAGAGCCTTGTCGGACACGGAGCAAGTCTGCAGAGGCAGCGGTCGTCCTGCCAGGCTCATCAAAGATCCTCCGGAATGATGTAATAAAATTGGTGTAACTGGAAACCAGTGGATCAGATCGCTCCCACAACGGAGACACCCAATCCAATGCTGAACCCTCGAGCAAAGAAATAATGTATGCCACCTTGGACCGATCCGTAGGGAAGTTATATGAAAGGAGTTCAAAATGTACCTCGCACTGATTAAGAAAACCACGGCAACTCTTTGGATTCCCATTATAGCGAGAAGGAGTAGGGAGCTGAAGGCGTGATCTGGTTCCGGAGAGGGATGGAACATTACTAGCGCCAGCCACTGGAGCGGGTACTGGAACTGAGACCGGCACTACTGAAGCCAGAGAAGTCTGAATTTGATCCAGCCGGCCAGATAATTCCTGGAGATAATGCATCACCTGGCCCTGTGCTGCTTCCTGACTTTAAACTCGGGAAACCAAGTACTGGATGGTACTTGCCTCTGGGCTCCGATCCCCCGGGTCCATGGGGCCTGAGTATACTGTCACTGACCTAGGTTGGGGGTGTTGTGAACTCGGTGGTTCTTCCGATGGTAAGGAAGAGGAACCACAGTTGGGTCGGAACAGGGATGGCCTGATATAGGTCTTCCTCATACAGGACTCTGACAGTAAGGCTTGATGAAATTATTGAAGAACTTTATTGCAGGAAAAGGACAACACAATGTCACATAACAGAGAAGGAACGTATGGAGAAATGTCCAGGAAGTACTTGTGAGTGATGGTAAAAGATACTGGTGACTGAAGAACTTATGAGTGATGGTTTTAAAAAACACTGATAATTTGAAGAACTTGAGAACGGTGGTTAAAGACACTGATGATTTGAAGAACTTGAGAGCGGTGGTTAAAGGCACTGATGATTTGAAGAACTTGAGAGCGGTGGTTAAAGACACTGGTGATTTGAAGAACTTGAGAGCGGTGGTTAAAGACACTGATGATTTGAAGAACTTGAGAGCGGTGGTTAAAGACACTGATGATTTGAAGAACTTGAGAGCGGTGGTTAAAGACACTGGTGATTTGAAGAACTTGAGAGCGGTGGTTAAAGACACTGGTGATTTGAAGAACTTGAGAGCGGTGGTTAAAGACACTGGTGATTTGAAGAACTTGAGAGCAGGGGTTAAAGACACTGATGATTTGTATAACTTGAGAGCGATTGTTAAAGACACTGAGGACTTGTATAACTTGAGAGCGAGGGTTAAAGGACACTGAGGATTTGTATAACTTGAGAGCGATGGTTAAAGACACTGAGGACTTGTATAACTTGAGAGCGAGGGTTAAAGGACACTGAGGATTTGTATAACTTGAGAGCGATGGTTAAAGACACTGAGGACTAGTATAACTCGAGAGCGAGGGTTAAAGGACGCTGAGGATTTGTATAACTTGAGAGCGGTGTTTAACCTGCAGCCCACGCTGACTCCAAGAAGCACTGGTGACTGGAGCGCAGTGGAACCCAGCCGCGGCTGGGAACGCTGGAAGCTGTGCAACAACTGACACCTGGAAATGCCGGAGACACTGGGGTATTACTGCAGAGAGATCCGCCGAGAACAGGAGCACTGGCATCCACTTCAGGGGAAAAGACGATACTCAGGCACCGAGGCTCTGCCCGGTGTCTGACTTTGAATCTCCCGCCTCCGCAGGATTGGCGGAACAGTCTGATGACGTCACCAGTTCCCCGCCCACGTGATGCAGGGTGTCATGGAGGCGCCCCTGCCCCGGGGAACCGCCGGGAGCCGCGCCAGCCAGACGCCGGAGCCCGTGGACCACCGAAGGCGGAGGCCGCAACACCGACCAGCAGGCACGTAGGGGTAAGCACGGTGAACGCCGCCTCTGGCGTGTGACAGTACCCCCTCCTCCAGGAGTGGCCCCCGGACACTTTCCAGGTTTTGTTGGATGTCTGGAATGGAAAATCCGCACCAGTCGGGGAGCCATAACTTCAGTAGCCTTAACCCAGCTCCTCTCCTCGGGGCCAAAACCTTTCCACTCCACAAAATACTGTAGATTCTTGTGGAGGTAACGAGAGTCAAGAATAGCTTTAATTTCAAAGTCCGTTCCAGCTTCAGTCTCTGCAGAGGTTGGCCTGGGGGATTTTGAATGGAAACGGTTTAAAATAAGGGGGCGAAGGAGAGAGACATGGAAGGAATTTGGTATCCGGAGGTGGGAAGGCAATCCCAATTTGCAGACAACCGGGTTCAGGACTTGTAACACGGTGTAAGGACCAATAAACCTCAGAGCAAACTTCATAGTGGGCACCCTTAACCGAAGATTGCGGGTAGAGAGCCATACCCTGTCACCAACCTTGTACTGGGGAGCTGCTCGTCGCTTCCTATCCGCAAAGAACTTATAGCGGCTGGAGACTCTCTTGAGGTTAGCATGAACTTGACTCCAAATTTGATTGAAGTGCCGGAGAGTAGAGGCTGCAACAGGAACATCCTCCGGAGGACAAATGGGCAATTCTGGAATTTGAGGATGGAATCCGTAATTAATGAAAAATGGGGATTCACCAGTCGAAGAGTGGTACAGATGATTATGGGCAAATTCGGCCCATGGCAACAGTTCCACCCAGTCGTCTTGCGAGGGAGAGAGATAAACACAGAGAAAAGTCTCCAAATCTTGATTGACGCGTTCAGTCTGCCCATTGGTTTGTGGATGGTAAGCGGATGAAAACTTGAGTTTTATTTGTAAGGCCGTTCAGAGAGCTCTCCAGAATCTTGCAGTGAATTGTACCCCCCGGTCAGAGACAATTTCCTGAGGTAACCCGTGCAGGCGGAAATGTTCTCGGATAAATAACAAGGCCAACTTGGGAGCTGATGGTAACCCGGTCAGAGGTACAAAATGCGCCATTTTAGAGAAACGATCAATAATTACCCAGACAGTATTATGACCCTTGGAGAGAAGCAATTCGGTGACAAAGTCCATAGAGATATGAGTCCATGGCCTCCTAGGAATGGACAGTGGATGCAACAACCCTGCAGGCGGCAGACAAAGAATTTTGTGCTGAGCACACTGAGGACATGAGCTGACATAATCTTGAATATCCTTCTTCATAGTGTCCCACCAGTAAGATCTTCGTAGAAACTCCCACATTTTTTGAACTCCAGGGTGACCGGAAAACTTGGAAATATGAGCCCACTGCAACAACCTCGGTCGAAATTTAGCTGGCACAGACATTCTCCCAGGAGGAGGGCCCAGAGCGGTGGGAGCCGCTGGCATAGAAACTGGATTGAGAATCAAAGCCTTCTTAACTGAATTCTCCTCATCCGAAGCCGTTAAGGAACGGGATAAAGCATCAGCCTTGGTGTTAAAAGTCCCAGCCCGGTACTTAATAACAAACGAGAACCGAGTAAAAAAGAGCGCCCATCTAGCTTGACGGGGATTCAAGCACTGGGCCGTCTTGAGGTACAGCAAATTCTTGTGATCAGTAAAAATTGTAATTAGGTGTTTAGCACCTTCCAAAAGATATCTCCATTCCTCTAAGGCAGATTTTATTGCCAAAAGCTCCGTATCTCTAATGGTGTAATTCCGTTCAGCAGGAGGGAACTTGCGAGAATGGAAACCACATGGATGTAACTTCCCGTCTGGAGCGTACTGTGAAAGCACGGCACCTATACCTACCGTGGAAGCATCAACCTCCAAAAAGAATGGGTTAGAAAAATTTGGTTGTTGAAGTACTGGAGCGGACATAAAGGCTGCCTTCAACTGAACGAACGCTGCTACAGCTTCAGAGGACCAATGACTTGGGTCAGAACCCTTCTTGGTTAGGGCAGTGATAGGTGCCACAGTGGTAGAGAATCCCTTTATGAACTTCCAGTAATAGTTTGCAAAACCCAGAAATCATTGTACCGCTTTCAAGGAAAGAGGCTGAGTCCAGTCCCGAATGGCAGTGAGTTTCTCTGGATCCATACCAAGCTCCGTGCCCGAAATGATGTAACCCAGAAATGGAATGGAAGGGACCTCAAAGGTGCATTTGGAAATCTTACCATAAAGATGGTTCTCTCGCAATCGAAGAAGTACCTCCTTGACCTGCATTCTGTGCTCTGAGATTCTTAGAAAATATCAGAATGTCATCCAAATATACCACTACACTTAGGTATAGCATATCCCGAAAGACTTCATTAATGAATCCCTGGAAGACGGCTGGGGCATTGCTGAGGCCAAACGGCATTACCAGATACTCATAATGCCCGTCCCTGGTATTGAAGGCCGTCTTCCATTCATCCCCCTGTCGGATACGTATCAAATTATAAGCTCCCCTTAGATCGAGCTTGGTGAAAACTCGGGCTCCTCGAACTCTATCAAAAAGCTCTATGATGAGCGGCAAAGGATACTTATTCTTAATGGTGACATCATTTAGACCACAATAGTCAATACACGGTCTCAACCCTCCGTCCTTCTTCTTCACAAAAAAGAAACCCGCCCCTGCCGGGGAGGTAGAGGGATGGATAAACCCTTTCTGCAGATTAGACTTGATATAGTCTGACATAGCTTGGGTCTCGGGTAATGATAGGGGATAAGTGTGACCCCGAGGTGGCATTTTCCCCGGAATGAGCTCAATGGGGCAGTCCCAGGGTCTATGCGGTGGTAACTGGTCGGCCGCCTGTTCTGAGAATACGTCTGAAAACTCCCGATAGGCCTCCGGAATGAGCCCTTCATCTGACTTGGAAGATACACGGAGCGGGTAGACAGGAGTGAGACAATTGGAATGACAAAATGGACTCCAAGATGTTATTTGCGTCGAACTCCAGTCGATATGAGGGTTGTGAAGTTTAAGCCAAGGAAGGCCAAGAACCAGATCGTGGGGCATCTCCCGAATTACTAAGAACTCCAGGTGTTCTTGATGCAGAGCTCCCACTTGCAGCTTGATTGGTACTGTACAACTTGAAATCAGACCGTTAGAAATTTGGGTACCATTAATAGCAGTCAACGTAATAGGTCGTTCGACCGACCGTAACTGAAAACCCAGATCCTGGGCACAGGAAAGGGAAATAAAATTCCCTGCAGCCCCTGAGTCCAATAGGGCCTTAACGGGCTTGACTATTGACCCAGAAAACAGAGACACGGAGAGTAAACAGTCCACTGACGGAGAAGATTTAGAAGAAACCCTAGCTCGACTCCTCCGGAACAAGCTAGGACTGCCCGTTTCCCGGGCGAGACTTGCAAAACTTAAGAAAATGATCCGCGGCTCCACAGTAGAGGCAGAGTCCACCCTCACGACAACGCTGACGTTCTTCTGGAGACAGCCGGGATCGATTAATCTGCATGGGCTCGTCAGGACTCGGAATAACCGTTTGCTTGGACGGAAAAGATCGGACCCTTGATCGATCTGACTGTCTACGTTCGCCACCTCGTTCCTGCATGCGAAGATCCACCTTTACACAGAGCGAGATCAACTGTTCTAGGGAATCAGGCAAATCTCTAGTGATCAACTCGTCCTTTAGACGATCGGACAGTCCGCTCCAAAAGGCAGCCCGGAGGGCATCATTATTCCAGCGCAGTTCTGATGCTATGGTCTGAAAGTTAATCACATACTGTCCCACTGAACGAGAGCCTTGTCGGACACGGAGCAAGTCTGCAGAGGCAGCGGTCGTCCTGCCAGGCTCATCAAAGATCCTCCGGAATGATGTAATAAAATTGGTGTAACTGGAAACCAGTGGATCAGATCGCTCCCACAACGGAGACACCCAATCCAATGCTGAACCCTCGAGCAAAGAAATAATGTATGCCACCTTGGACCGATCCGTAGGGAAGTTATATGAAAGGAGTTCAAAATGTACCTCGCACTGATTAAGAAAACAACGGCAACTCTTTGGATTCCCATTATAGCGAGAAGGAGTAGGGAGCTGAAGGCGTGATCTGGTTCCGGAGAGGGATGGAACATTACTAGCGCCAGCCACTGGAGCGGGTACTGGAACTGAGACCGGCACTACTGAAGCCAGAGAAGTCTGAATTTGATCCAGCCGGCCAGATAATTCCTGGAGATAATGCATCACCTGGCCCTGTGCTGCTTCCTGACTTTAAACTCGGGAAACCAAGTACTGGATGGTACTTGCCTCTGGGCTCCGATCCCCCGGGTCCATGGGGCCTGAGTATACTGTCACTGACCTAGGTTGGGGGTGTTGTGAACTCGGTGGTTCTTCTGATGGTAAGGAAGAGGAACCACAGTTGGGTCGGAACAGGGATGGCCTGATATAGGTCTTCCTCATACAGGACTCTGACAGTAAGGCTTGATGAAATTATTGAAGAACTTTATTGCAGGAAAAGGACAACACAATGTCACATAACAGAGAAGGAACGTATGGAGAAATGTCCAGGAAGTACTTGTGAGTGATGGTAAAAGATACTGGTGACTGAAGAACTTATGAGTGATGGTTTTTAAAAACACTGATAATTTGAAGAACTTGAGAACGGTGGTTAAAGACACTGATGATTTGAAGAACTTGAGAGCGGTGGTTAAAGGCACTGATGATTTGAAGAACTTGAGAGCGGTGGTTAAAGACACTGATGATTTGAAGAACTTGAGAGCGGTGGTTAAAGACACTGGTGATTTGAAGAACTTGAGAGCGGTGGTTAAAGACACTGATGATTTGAAGAACTTGAGAGCGGTGGTTAAAGACACTGGTGATTTGAAGAACTTGAGAGCGGTGGTTAAAGACACTGGTGATTTGAAGAACTTGAGAGCGGTGGTTAAAGACACTGGTGATTTGAAGAACTTGAGAGCAGGGGTTAAAGACACTGATGATTTGTATAACTTGAGAGCGATGGTTAAAGACACTGAGGACTTGTATAACTTGAGAGTGAGGGTTAAAGGACACTGAGGATTTGTATAACTTGAGAGCGATGGTTAAAGACACTGAGGACTTGTATAACTTGAGAGCGAGGGTTAAAGGACACTGAGGATTTGTATAACTTGAGAGCGATGGTTAAAGACACTGAGGACTAGTATAACTCGAGAGCGAGGGTTAAAGGACGCTGAGGATTTGTATAACTTGAGAGCGGTGTTTAACCTGCAGCCCGCGCTGACTCCAAGAAGCACTGGTGACTGGAGCGCAGTGGAACCCAGCCGCGGCTGGGAACGCTGGAAGCTGTGCAACAACTGACACCTGGAAATGCCGGAGACACTGGGGTATTACTGCAGAGAGATCCGCCGAGAACAGGAGCACTGGCATCCACTTCAGGGGAAAAGACGATACTCAGGCACCGAGGCTCTGCCCGGTGTCTGACTTTGAATCTCCCGCCTCCGCAGGATTGGCGGAACAGTCTGATGACGTCACCAGTTCCCCGCCCACGTGATGCAGGGTGTCATGGCGGCGCCCCTGCCCCGGGGAACCGCCGGGAGCCGCGCCAGCCAGACGCCGGAGCCCGTGGACCACCGAAGGCGGAGGCCGCAACACCGACCAGCAGGCACGTAGGGGTAAGCACGGTGAACGCCGCCTCTGGCGTGTGACAGTACCCCCTCCTCCAGGAGTGGCCCCCGGACACTTTCCAGGTTTTGTTGGATGTCTGGAATGGAAAATCCGCACCAGTCGGGGAGCCATAACTTCAGTAGCCTTAACCCAGCTCCTCTCCTCGGGGCCAAAACCTTTCCACTCCACCAAATACTGTAGATTCTTGTGGAGGTAACGAGAGTCAAGAATAGCTTTAATTTCAAAGTCCGTTCCAGCTTCAGTCTCTGCAGAGGTTGGCCTCGGGGATTTTGAATGGAAATGGTTTAAAATAAGGGGGCGAAGGAGAGAGACATGGAAGGAATTTGGTATCCGGAGGTGGGAAGGCAATCCCAATTTGCAGACAACCGTGTTCAGGACTTGTAACACGGTGTAAGGACCAATAAACCTCAGAGCAAACTTCATAGTGGGCACCCTTAACCGAAGATTGCGGGTAGAGAGCCATACCCTGTCACCAACCTTGTACTGGGGAGCTGCTCGTCGCTTCCTATCCGCAAAGAACTTATAGCGGCTGGAGACTCTCTTGAGGTTAGCATGAACTTGACTCCAAATTTGATTGAAGTGCCGGAGAGTAGAGGCTGCAACAGGAACATCCTCCGGAGGACAAATGGGCAATTCTGGAATTTGAGGATGGAATCCGTAATTAATGAAAAATGGGGATTCACCAGTCGAAGAGTGGTACAGATGATTATGGGCAAATTCGGCCCATGGCAACAGTTCCACCCAGTCGTCTTGCGAGGGAGAGAGATAAACACAGAGAAAAGTCTCCAAATCTTGATTGACGCGTTCAGTCTGCCCATTGGTTTGTGGATGGTAAGCGGATGAAAACTTGAGTTTTATTTGTAAGGCCGTACAGAGAGTTTTCCAGAATCTTGCAGTGAATTGTACCCCCCGGTCAGAGACTATTTCCTGAGGTAACCCGTGCAGGCGGAAATGTTCTCGGATAAATAACAAGGCCAACTTGGGAGCTGATGGTAACCCGGTCAGAGGTACAAAATGCGCCATTTTAGAGAAACGATCAATAATTACCCAGACAGTATTATGACCCTTGGAGAGAAGCAATTCGGTGACAAAGTCCATAGAGATATGAGTCCATGGCCTCCTAGGAATGGACAGTGGATGCAACAACCCTGCAGGCGGCAGACAAAGAATTTTGTGCTGAGCACACTGAGGACATGAGCTGACATAATCTTGAATATCCTTCTTCATAGTGTCCCACCAGTAAGATCTTCGTAGAAACTCCCACATTTTTTGAACTCCAGGGTGACCGGAAAACTTGGAAATATGAGCCCACTGCAACAACCTCGGTCGAAATTTAGCTGGCACAGACATTCTCCCAGGAGGAGGGCCCAGAGCGGTGGGAGCCGCTGGCATAGAAACTGGATTGAGAATCAAAGCCTTCTTAACTGAATTCTCCTCATCCGAAGCCGTTAAGGAACGGGATAAAGCATCAGCCTTGGTGTTAAAAGTCCCAGCCCGGTACTTAATAACAAACGAGAACCGAGTAAAAAAGAGCGCCCATCTAGCTTGACGGGGATTCAAGCACTGGGCCGTCTTGAGGTACAGCAAATTCTTGTGATCAGTAAAAATTGTAATTAGGTGTTTAGCACCTTCCAAAAGATATCTCCATTCCTCTAAGGCAGATTTTATTGCCAAAAGCTCCGTATCTCCAATGGTGTAATTCCGTTCAGCAGGAGGGAACTTGCGAGAATGGAAACCACATGGATGTAACTTCCCGTCTGGAGCGTACTGTGAAAGCACGGCACCTATACCTACCGTGGAAGCATCAACCTCCAAAAAGAATGGGTTAGAAAAATTTGGTTGTTGAAGTACTGGAGCGGACATAAAGGCTGCCTTCAACTGAACGAACGCTGCTACAGCTTCAGAGGACCAATGACTTGGGTCAGAACCCTTCTTGGTTAGGGCAGTGATAGGTGCCACAATGGTAGAGAATCCCTTTATGAACTTCCGGTAATAGTTTGCGAAACCCAGAAATCATTGTACCGCTTTCAAGGAAAGAGGCTGAGTCCAGTCCCGAATGGCAGTGAGTTTCTCTGGATCCATACCAAGTTTCGTGCCCGAAATGATGTAACCCAGAAATGGAATGGAAGGGACCTCAAAGGTGCATTTGGAAATCTTACCATAAAGATGGTTCTCTCGCAATCGAAGAAGTACCTCCTTGACCTGCATTCTGTGCTCTGTGAGATTCTTAGAAAATATCAGAATGTCATCCAAATATACCACTACACTTAGGTATAGCATATCCCGAAAGACTTCATTAATGAATCCCTGGAAGACGGCTGGGGCGTTGCTGAGGCCAAACGGCATTACCAGATTCTCGTAATGCCCGTCCCTGGTATTGAAGGCCGTCTTCCATTCATCCCCCTGTCGGATACGTATCAAATTATAAGCTCCCCTTAGATCGAGCTTGGTGAAAACTCGGGCTCCTCGAACTCTATCAAAAAGCTCTGTGATGAGCGGCAAAGGATACTTATTCTTAATGGTGACATCATTTAGACCACGATAGTCAATACACGGTCTCAACCTTCCGTCCTTCTTCTTCACAAAAAAGAAACCCGCCCCCGCCGGGGAGGTAGAGGGATGGATGAACCCTTTCTGCAGATTAGACTTGATATAGTCTGACATAGCTTGGGTCTCGGGTAATGATAGGGGATAAGTGTGACCCCGAGGTGGCATTTTCCCCGGAATGAGCTCAATGGGGCAGTCCCAGGGTCTATGCGGTGGTAACTGGTCGGCCGCCTGTTCCGAGAATACGTCTGAAAACTCCCGATAGGCCTCTGGAATGAGCCCTTCATCTGACTTGGAAGATACACGGAGCGGGTAGACAGGAGTGAGACAATTGGAATGACAAAATGGACTCCAAGATGTTATTTGCGTCGAACTCCAGTCGATATGAGGGTTGTGAAGTTTAAGCCAAGGAAGGCCAAGAACCAGATCGTGGGGCATCTCCCGAATCACTAAGAACTCCAGGTGTTCTTGATGCAGAGCTCCCACTTGCAGCTTGATTGGTACTGTACAACTTGAAATCAGACCGTTAGAAATTTGGGTACCATTAATAGCAGTCAACGTAATAAGTCGTTCGACCGACCGTAACTGAAAACCCAGATCCTGGGCACAGGAAAGGGAAATAAAATTCCCTGCAGCCCCTGAGTCCAATAGGGCCTTAACGGGCTTGACTATTGACCCAGAAAACAGAGACACGGAGAGTAAACAGTCCACTGACGGAGAAGATTTAGAAGAAACCCTAGCTCGACTCCTCCGGAACAAGCTAGGACTGTCCGTTTACCAGGCGAGATTTGCAAAACTTAAGAAAATGATCCGCGGCTCCACAGTAGAGGCAGAGTCCACCCTCACGACAACGCTGATGTTCTTCTGGGGACAGCCGGGATCGATTAATCTGCATGGGCTCGTCAGGACTCGGAATAACCGTTTGCTTGGACGGAAAAGATCGGACCCTTGATCGATCTGACCGTCTACGTTCGCCACCTCATTCCTGCATGCGAAGATCCACCTTTACACAGAGCGAGATCAACTGTTCTAGGGAATCAGGCAAATCTCTAGTGATCAACTCGTCCTTTAGACGATCGAACAGTCCGATCCAAAAGGCAGCCCGGAGGGCATCATTATTCCAGCGCAGTTCTGATGCTATGGTCTGAAAGTTAATCACATACTGTCCCACTGAACGAGAGCCTTGTCGGACACGGAGCAAGTCTGCAGAGGCAGCGGTCGTCCTGCCAGGCTCATCAAAGATCCTCCGGAATGATGTAATAAAATTGGTGTAACTGGAAACCAGTGAATCAGATCGCTCCCATAACGGAGACACCCAATCCAATGCTGAACCCTCGAGCAAAGAAATAATGTATGCCACCTTGGACCGATCCGTAGGGAAGTTATATGAAAGGAGTTCAAAATGTACCTCGCACTGATTAAGAAAACCACGGCAACTCTTTGGATTCCCATTATAGCGAGAAGAAGTAGGGAGCTGAAGGCGTGATCTGGTTCCGGAGAGCGATGGAACATTACTAGCGCCAGCCACTGGAGCGGGTACTGGAACTGAGACCGGCACTACTGAAGCCAGAGAAGTCTGAATTTGATCCAGCCGGCCAGATAATTCCTGGAGATAATGCATCACCTGGCCCTGTGCTGCTTCCTGACTTTAAACTCAGGAAACCAAGTACTGGATGGTACTTGCCTCTGGGCTCCGATCCCCCGGGTCCATGGGGCCTGAGTATACTGTCACTGACCTAGGTTGGGGGTGTTGTGAACTCGGTGGTTCTTCCGATGGTAAGGAAGAGGAACCACAGTTGGGTCGGAACAGGGATGGCCTGATATAGGTCTTCCTCATACAGGACTCTGACAGTAAGGCTTGATGAAATTATTGAAGAACTTTATTGCAGGAAAAGGACAACACAATGTCACATAACAGAGAAGGAACGTATGGAGAAATGTCCAGGAAGTACTTGTGAGTGATGGTAAAAGATACTGGTGACTGAAGAACTTATGAGTGATGGTTTTTAGAGACACTGATAATTTGAAGAACTTGAGAACGGTGGTTAAAGACACTGATGATTTGAAGAACTTGAGAGCGGTGGTTAAAGACACTAATGATTTGAAGAACTTGAGAGCGGTGGTTAAAGACACTGATGATTTGAAGAACTTGAGAGCGGTGGTTAAAGACACTGGTGATTTGAAGAACTTGAGAGCGGTGGTTAAAGACACTGATGATTTGAAGAACTTGAGAGCGGTGGTTAAAGACACTGGTGATTTGAAGAACTTGAGAGCGGTGGTTAAAGACACTGGTGATTTGAAGAACTTGAGAGCAGGGGTTAAAGACACTGATGATTTGTATAACTTGAGAGCGATGGTTAAAGACACTGAGGACTTGTATAACTTGAGAGCGAGGGTTAAAGGACACTGAGGATTTGTATAACTTGAGAGCAATGGTTAAAGACACTGAGGACTTGTATAACTTGAGAGCGAGGGTTAAAGGACACTGAGGATTTGTATAACTTGATAGCGATGGTTAAAGACACTGAGGACTAGTATAACTCGAGAGCGAGGGTTAAAGGACGCTGAGGATTTGTATAACTTGAGAGCGGTGTTTAACCTGCAGCCCACGCTGACTCCAAGAAGCACTGGTGACTGGAGCGCAGTGGAACCCAGCCGCGGCTGGGAACGCTGGAAGCTGTGCAACAACTGACACCTGGAAATGCCGGAGACACTGGGGTATTACTGCAGAGAGATCCGCCGAGAACAGGAGCACTGGCATCCACTTCAGGGGAAAAGACGATACTCAGGCACCGAGGCTCTGCCCGGCGTCTGACTTAGAATCTCCCGCCTCCGCAGGATTGGCAGAACAGTCTGATGACGTCACCAGTTCCCCGCCCACATATTGCAGGGTGTCATGGCGGCGCCCCTGCCCCGGGGAACCGCCGGGAGCCGCGCCAGCCAGACGCCGGAGCCCGTGGACCACCGAAGGCGGAGGCCGCAACACCGACCAGCAGGCACGTAGGTGTAAGCGCGGTGAACGCCGCCTCTGGCGTGTGACAGTACCCCCTCCTCCAGGAGTGGCCCCCGGACACTTTCCAGGTTTTGTTGGATGTCTGGAATGGAAAATCCGCACCAGTCGGGGAGCCATAACTTCAGTAGCCTTAACCCAGCTCCTCTCCTCGGGGCCAAAACCTTTCCACTCCACCAAATACTGTAGATTCTTGTGGAGGTAACGAGAGTCAAGAATAGCTTTAATTTCAAAGTCCGTTACAGCTTCAGTCTCTGCAGAGGTTGGCCTCGGGGATTTTGAATGGAAACGGTTTAAAATAAGGGGGCGAAGAAGAGAGACATGGAAGGAATTTGGTATCCGGAGGTGGGAAGGCAATCCCAATTTGCAGACAACCGGGTTCAGGACTTGTAACACGGGGTAAGGACCAATAAACCTCGGAGCAAACTTCATAGTGAGCACCCTTAACCGAAGATTGCGGGTAGAGAGCCATACCCTGTCACCAACCTTGTACTGGGGAGCTGCTCGTCTCTTCCTATCCGCAAAGAACTTATAGCGGCTGGAGACTCTCTTGAGGTTAGCATGAACTTGACTCCAAATTTGATTGAAGTGCCGGAGAGTAGAGGCTGCAACAGGAACATCCTCCGGAGGACAAATGGGCAATTCTGGAATTTGAGGATGGAATCCGTAATTAATGAAAAATGGGGATTCACCAGTCGAAGAGTGGTACAGATGATTATGGGCAAACTCGGCCCATGGCATCAGTTCCACCCAGTCGTCTTGCGAGGGAGAGAGATAAACACAGAGAAAAGTCTCCAAATCTTGATTGACGCGTTCAGTCTGCCCATTGGTTTGTGGATGGTAAGCGGATGAAAACTTGAGTTTTATTTGTAAGGCCGTACAGAGTGCTCTCCAGAATCTTGCAGTGAATTGTACCCCCCGGTCAGAGACAATTTCCTGAGGTAACCCGTGCAGGCGGAAATGTTCTCGGATAAATAACAAGGCCAACTTGGGAGCTGATGGTAACCCGGTCAGAGGTACAAAATGCGCCATTTTTGAAGAAACGGTCAATAATTACCCAGACAGTATTATGACCCTTGGAGAGAGGCAATTCGGTGACAAAGTCCATAGAGATATGAGTCCATGGCCTCCTAGGAATGGACAGTGGATGCAACAACCCTGCAGGCGGCAGACGAAGAATTTTGTGCTGAGCACACTGAGGACATGAGCTGACATAATCTTGAATATCCTTCTTCATAGTGTCCCACCAGTAAGATCTTCGTAGAAACTCCCACATCTTTTGAACTCCAGGGTGACCGGAAAACTTGGAAATATGAGCCCACTGCAACAACCTCGGTCGAAATTTAGCTGGCACAGACATTCTCCCAGGAGGAGGGCCCAGAGCGGTGGGAGCCGCTGGCATAGAAACTGGATTGAGAATCAAAGCCTTCTCAACTGAATTCTCCTCATCCAAAGCCGTTAAGGAACGGGATAAAGCATCAGCCTTGGTGTTAAAAGTCCCAGCCCAGTACTTAATAACAAACGAGAACCGAGTAAAAAAGAGCGCCCATCTAGCTTGACGGGGATTCAAGCACTGGGCCGTCTTGAGGTACAGCAAATTCTTGTGATCAGTAAAAATTGTAATTAGGTGTTTAGCACCTTCCAAAAGATATCTCCATTCCTCTAAGGCAGATTTTATTGCCAAAAGCTCCGTATCTCCAATGGTGTAATTCCGTTCAGCAGGAGAGAACTTGCGAGAATGGAAACCACATGGATGTAACTTCCCGTCTGGAGCGTACTGTGAAAGCACGGCACCTATTCCTACCGTGGAAGCATCAACCTCCAAAAAGAATGGGTTAGAAAAATTTGGTTGTTGAAGTACTGGAGCGGACATAAAGGCTGCCTTCAACTGAACGAACGCTGCTACAGCTTCAGAGGACCAATGACTTGGGTCAGAACCCTTCTTGGTTAGGGCAGTGATAGGTGCCACAATGGTAGAGAATCCCTTTATGAACTTCCGGTAATAGTTTGCGAAACCCAGAAATCATTGTACCGCTTTCAAGGAAAGAGGCTGAGTCCAGTCCCGAATGGCAGTGAGTTTCTCTGGATCCATACCAAGCTCCGTGCCCGAAATGGTGTAACCCAGAAATGGAATGGAAGGGACCTCAAAGGTGCATTTGGAAATCTTACCATAAAGATGGTTCTCTCGCAATCGAAGAAGTACCTCCTTGACCTGCATTCTGTGCTCTGTGAGATTCTTAGAAAATATCAGAATGTCATCCAAATATACCACTACACTTAGGTATAGCATATCCCGAAAGACTTCATTAATGAATCCCTGGATGACGGCTGGGGCGTTGCTGAGGCCAAATGGCATTACCAAACACTCGTAATGCCCGTCCCTGGTATTGAAGGCCGTCTTCCATTCATCCCCCTGTCGGATACGTATCAAATGATAAGCTCCCCTTAGATCGAGCTTGGTGAAAACTCGGGCTCCTCGAACTCTATAAAAAAGCTCCGTGATGAGCGGCAAAGGATACTTATTTTTAATGGTGACATCATTTAGACCACGATAGTCAATACACGGTCTCAGCCCTCCGTCCTTCTTCTTCACAAAAAAAAAACCCGCCCCCGCCGGGGAGGTAGAGGGATGGATGAATCCTTTCTGCAGATTAGACTTGATATAGTCCGACATAGCTTGGGTCTCGGGTAATGATAGGGGATAAGTGTGACCCCGAGGTGGCATTTTCCCCGGAATGAGCTCAATGGGGCAGTCCCAGGGTCTATGCGGTGGTAACTGGTCGGTCGCCTGTTCCGAGAATACGTCTGAAAACTCCCGATAGGCCTCCGGAATGAGCCCTTCATCTGACTTGGAAGATACACGGAGCGGGTAGACAGGAGTGAGACAATTGGAATGACAAAATGGACTCCAAGATGTTATTTGCGTCGAACTCCAGTCGATATGAGGGTTGTGAAGTTTAAGCCAAGGAAGGCCAAGAACCAGATCGTTGGGCATCTCCCGAATCACTAAGAACTCCAGGTGTTCTTGATGCAGAGCTCCCACTTGCAGCTTGATTGGTACTGTACAACTTGAAATCAGACTGTTAGAAATTTGGGTACTACTAATAGCAGTCAACGTAATAGGTCGTTCGACCGACCGTAACTGAAAACCCAGATCCTGGGCACAGGAAAGGGAAATAAAATTCCCTGCAGCCCCTGAGTCCAATAGGGCCTTAACGGGCTTGACTATTGACCCAGAAAACAGAGACACGGAGAGTAAACAGTCCACTGACGGAGAAGATTTAGAAGAAACCCTAGCTCGACTCCTCCGGAACAAGCTAGGACTGCCCGTTTCCCGGGCGAGACTTGCAAACCTTAAGAAAATTATCCGCGGCTCCACAGTAGAGGCAGAGTCCACCCTCACGACAACGCTGACGTTCTTCTGGAGACAGCCGGGATCGATTAATCTGCATGGGCTCGTCAGGACTCGGAATAACCGTTTGCTTGGACGGAAAAGATCGGACCCTTGATCGATCTGACTGTCTACGTTCGCCACCTCGTTCCTGCATGCGAAGATCCACCTTTACACAGAGCGAGATCAACTGTTCTAGGGAATCAGGCAAATCTCTAGTGATCAACTCGTCCTTTAGACGATCGGATAGTCCGTTCCAAAAGGCAGCCCGGAGGGCATCATTATTCCAGCGCAGTTCTGATGCTATGGTCTGAAAGTTAATCACATACTGTCCCACTGAACGAGAGCCTTGTCGGACACGGAGCAAGTCTGCAGAGGCAGCGGTCGTCCTGCCAGGCTCATCAAAGATCCTCCGGAATGACGTAATAAAATTGGTGTAACTGGAAACCAGTGGATCAGATCGCTCCCATAACGGAGACACCCAATCCAATGCTGAACCCTCGAGCAAAGAAATAATGTATGCCACCTTGGACCGATCCGTAGGGAAGTTATATGAAAGGAGTTCAAAATGTACCTCGCACTGATTAAGAAAACCACGGCAACTCTTTGATTTCCCATTATAGCGAGAAGGAGTAGGGAGCTGAAGGCGTGATCTGGTTCCGGAGAGGGATGGAACATTACTAGCGCCAGCCACTGGAGCGGGTACTGGAACTGAGACCGGCACTACTGAAGCCAGAGAAGTCTGAATTTGATCCAGCCGGCCAGATAATTCCTGGAGATAATGCATCACCTGGCCCTGTGCTGCTTCCTGACTTTAAACTCGGGAAACCAAGTACTGGATGGTACTTGCCTCTGGGCTCCGATCCCCCGAGTCCATGGGGCCTGAGTATACTGTCACTGACCTAGGTTGGGGGTGTTGTGAACTCGGTGGTTCTTCCGATGGTAAGGAAGAGGAACCACAGTTGGGTCGGAACAGGGATGGCCTGATATAGGTCTTCCTCATACAGGACTCTGACAGTAAGGCTTGATGAAATTATTGAAGAACTTTATTGCAGGAAAAGGACAACACAATGTCACATAACAGAGAAGGAACGTATGGAGAAATGTCCAGGAAGTACTTGTGAGTGATGGTAAAAGATACTGGTGACTGAAGAACTTATGAGTGATGGTTTTTAGAGACACTGATAATTTGAAGAACTTGAGAACGGTGGTTAAAGACACTGATGATTTGAAGAACTTGAGAGCGGTGGTTAAAGACACTGATGATTTGAAGAACTTGAGAGCGGTGGTTAAAGACACTGGTGATTTGAAGAACTTGAGATTGGTGGTTAAAGACACTGGTGATTTGAAGAACTTGAGAGCAGGGGTTAAAGACACTGATGATTTGTATAACTTGAAAGCGATGGTTAAAGACACTGAGGACTTGTATAACTTGAGAGCGAGGGTTAAAGGATACTGAGGATTTGTATAACTTGAGAGCGATGGTTAAAGACACTGAGGACTTGTATAACTTGAGAGCGAGGGTTAAAGGACACTGAGGATTTGTATAACTTGAGAGCGATGGTTAAAGACACTGAGGACTAGTATAACTCGAGAGCGAGGGTTAAAGGACGCTGAGGATTTGTATAACTTGAGAGCGGTGTTTAACCTGCAGCCCACGCTGACTCCAAGAAGCACTGGTGACTGGAGCGCAGTGGAACCCAGCCGTGGCTGGGAACGCTGGAAGCTGTGCAACAACTGACACCTGGAAATGCCGGAGACACTGGGGTATTACTGCAGAGAGATCCGCCGAGAACAGGAGCACTGGCATCCACTTCAGGGGAAAAGACGATACTCAGGCACCGAGGCTCTGCACGGCGTCTGACTTTGAATCTTCCGCCTCCGCAGGATTGGCGGAAAAGTCTGATGACGTCACCAGTTCCCCGCCCACGTGATGCAGGGTGTCATGGCGGCGCCCCTGCCCCGGGGAACCGCCGGGAGTCGCGCCAGCCAGACGCCGGAGCCCGTGGACCACCGAAGGCGGAGGCCGCAACACCGACCAGCAGGCACGTAGGGGTAAGCACGGTGAACGCCGCCTCTGGCGTGTGACAGTACCCCCTCCTCCAGAAGTGGCCCCCGGACACTTTCCAGGTTTTGTTGGATGTCTGGAATGGAAAATCCGCACCAGTCGGGGAGCCATAACTTCAGTAGCCTTAACCCAGCTCCTCTCCTCGGGGCCAAAACCTTTCCACTCCACCAAATACTGTAGATTCTTGTGGAGGTAACGAGAGTCAAGAATAGCTTTAATTTCAAAGTCCGTTCCAGCTTAAGTCTCTGCAGAGGTTGGCCTCGGGGATTTTGAATGGAAACGGTTTAAAATAAGGGGGCGAAGGAGAGAGACATGGAAGGAATTTGGTATCCGGAGGTGGGAAGGCAATCCCAATTTGCAGACAACCAGGTTCAGGACTTGTAACACGGGGTAAGGACCAATAAACCTCGGAGCAAACTTCATAGTGGGCACCCTTAACCGAAGATTGCGGGTAGAGAGCCATACCCTGTCACCAACCTTGTACTGGGGATCTGCTCGTCGCTTCCTATCCGCAAAGAACTTATAGCGGCTGGAGACTCTCTTGAGGTTAGCATGAACTTGACTCCAAATTTGATTGAAGTGCCGGAGAGTAGAGGCTGCAACAGGAACATCCTCCGGAGGACAAATGGGCAATTCTGGAATTTGAGGATGGAATCCGTAATTAATGAAAAATGGGGATTCACCAGTCGAAGAGTGGTACAGATGATTATGGGCAAACTCGGCCCATGGCATCAGTTCCACCCAGTCGTCTTGCGAGGGAGAGAGATAAACACAGAGAAAAGTCTCCAAATCTTGATTGACGCGTTCAGTCTGCCCATTGGTTTGTGGATGGTAAGCGGATGAAAACTTGAGTTTTATTTGTAAGGCCGTACAGAGTGCTCTCCAGAATCTTGCAGTGAATTGTACCCCCCGGTCAGAGACAATTTCCTGAGGTAACCCGTGCAGGCGGAAATGTTCTCGGATAAATAACAAGGCCAACTTGGGAGCTGATGGTAACCCGGTCAGAGGTACAAAATGCGCCATTTTTGAAGAAACGGTCAATAATTACCCAGACAGTATTATGACCCTTGGAGAGAGGCAATTCGGTGACAAAGTCCATAGAGATATGAGTCCATGGCCTCCTAGGAATGGACAGTGGATGCAACAACCCTGCAGGCGGCAGACGAAGAATTTTGTGCTGAGCACACTGAGGACATGAGCTGACATAATCTTGAATATCCTTCTTCATAGTGTCCCACCAGTAAGATCTTCGTAGAAACTCCCACATCTTTTGAACTCCAGGGTGACCGGAAAACTTGGAAATATGAGCCCACTGCAACAACCTCGGTCGAAATTTAGCTGGCACAGACATTCTCCCAGGAGGAGGGCCCAGAGCGGTGGGAGCCGCTGGCATAGAAACTGGATTGAGAATCAAAGCCTTCTCAACTGAATTCTCCTCATCCAAAGCCGTTAAGGAACGGGATAAAGCATCAGCCTTGGTGTTAAAAGTCCCAGCCCGGTACTTAATAACAAACGAGAACCGAGTAAAAAAGAGCGCCCATCTAGCTTGACGGGGATTCAAGCACTGGGCCGTCTTGAGGTACAGCAAATTCTTGTGATCAGTAAAAATTGTAATTAGGTGTTTAGCACCTTCCAAAAGATATCTCCATTCCTCTAAGGCAGATTTTATTGCCAAAAGCTCCGTATCTCCAATGGTGTAATTCCGTTCAGCAGGAGAGAACTTGCGAGAATGGAAACCACATGGATGTAACTTCCTGTCTGGAGCGTACTGTGAAAGCACGGCACCTATTCCTACCGTGGAAGCATCAACCTCCAAAAAGAATGGGTTAGAAAAATTTGGTTGTTGAAGTACTGGAGCGGACA
The DNA here is from genome assembly GCF_028390025.1 of Pseudophryne corroboree. NCBI lineage: Eukaryota > Metazoa > Chordata > Amphibia > Anura > Myobatrachidae > Pseudophryne > Pseudophryne corroboree. The sequence goes on along the minus strand of NC_086446.1, from coordinate 534,610,249 downwards.
TAAAGGCTGCCTTCAACTGAACGAACGCTGCTACAGCTTCAGAGGACCAATGACTTGGGTCAGAACCCTTCTTGGTTAGGGCAGTGATAGGTGCCACAATGGTAGAGAATCCCTTTATGAACTTCCGGTAATAGTTTGCGAAACCCAGAAATCATTGTACTGCTTTCAAGGAAAGAGGCTGAGTCCAGTCCCGAATGGCAGTGAGTTTCTCTGGATCCATACCAAGCTCCGTGCCCGAAATGATGTAACCCAGAAATGGAATGGAAGGGACCTCAAAGGTGCATTTGGAAATCTTACCATAAAGATGGTTCTCTCGCAATCGAAGAAGTACCTCCTTGACCTGCATTCTGTGCTCTGTGAGATTCTTAGAAAATATCAGAATGTCATCCAAATATACCACTACACTTAGGTATAGCATATCCCGAAAGACTTCATTAATGAATCCCTGGATGACGGCTGGGGCGTTGCTGAGGCCAAATGGCATTACCAAACACTCGTAATGCCCGTCCCTGGTATTGAAGGCCGTCTTCCATTCATCCCCCTGTCGGATACGTATCAAATTATAAGCTCCCCTTAGATCGAGCTTGGTGAAAACTCGGGCTCCTCGAACTCTATAAAAAAGCTCCGTGATGAGCGGCAAAGGATACTTATTTTTAATGGTGACATCATTTAGACCACGATAGTCAATACACGGTCTCAGCCCTCCGTCCTTCTTCTTCACAAAAAAAAAACCCGCCCCCGCCGGGGAGGTAGAGGGATGGATGAATCCTTTCTGCAGATTAGACTTGATATAGTCCGACATAGCTTCGGTCTCGGGTAATGATAGGGGATAAGTGTGACCCCGAGGTGGCATTTTCCCCGGAATGAGCTCAATGGGGCAGTCCCAGGGTCTATGCGGTGGTAACTGGTCGGTCGCCTGTTCCGAGAATACGTCTGAAAACTCCCGATAGGCCTCCGGAATGAGCCCTTCATCTGACTTGGAAGATACACGGAGCGGGCAGACAGGAGTGAGACAATTGGAATGACAAAATGGACTCCAAGATGTTATTTGCGTCGAACTCCAGTCGATATGAGGGTTGTGAAGTTTAAGCCAAGGAAGGCCAAGAACCAGATCGTTGGGCATCTCCCGAATCACTAAGAACTCCAGGTGTTCTTGATGCAGAGCTCCCACTTGCAGCTTGATTGGTACTGTACAACTTGAAATCAGACTGTTAGAAATTTGGGTACTACTAATAGCAGTCAACGTAATAGGTCGTTCGACCGACCGTAACTAAAAAACCCAGATCCTGGGCACAGGAAAGGGAAATAAAATTCCCTGCAGCCCCTGAGTCCAATAGGGCCTTAACGGGCTTGACTATTGACCCAGAAAACAGAGACACGGAGAGTAAACAGTCCACTGACGGAGAAGATTTAGAAGAAACCCTAGCTCGACTCCTCCGGAACAAGCTAGGACTGCCCGTTTCCCGGGCGAGACTTGCAAAACTTAAGAAAATGATCCGCGGCTCCACAGTAGAGGCAGAGTCCACCCTCACGACAACGCTGACGTTCTTCTGGAGACAGCCGGGATCGATTAATCTGCATGGGCTCGTCAGGACTCGGAATAACCGTTTGCTTGGACGGAAAAGATCGGACCCTTGATCGATCTGACTGTCTACGTTCGCCACCTCGTTCCTGCATGCGAAGATCCACCTTTACACAGAGCGAGATCAACTGTTCTAGGGAATCAGGCAAATCTCTAGTGATCAACTCGTCCTTTAGACGATCGGATAGTCCGTTCCAAAAGGCAGCCCGGAGGGCATCATTATTCCAGCGCAGTTCTGATGCTATGGTCTGAAAGTTAATCACATACTGTCCCACTGAACGAGAGCCTTGTCGGACACGGAGCAAGTCTGCAGAGGCAGCGGTCGTCCTGCCAGGCTCATCAAAGATCCTCCGGAATGACGTAATAAAATTGGTGTAACTGGAAACCAGTGGATCAGATCGCTCCCATAACGGAGACACCCAATCCAATGCTGAACCCTCGAGCAAAGAAATAATGTATGCCACCTTGGACCGATCCGTAGGGAAGTTATATGAAAGGAGTTCAAAATGTACCTCGCACTGATTAAGAAAACCACGGCAACTCTTTGATTTCCCATTATAGCGAGAAGGAGTAGGGAGCTGAAGGCGTGATCTGGTTCCGGAGAGGGATGGAACATTACTAGCGCCAGCCACTGGAGCGGGTACTGGAACTGAGACCGGCACTACTGAAGCCAGAGAAGTCTGAATTTGATCCAGCCGGCCAGATAATTCCTGGAGATAATGCATCACCTGGCCCTGTGCTGCTTCCTGACTTTAAACTCGGGAAACCAAGTACTGGATGGTACTTGCCTCTGGGCTCCGATCCCCCGAGTCCATGGGGCCTGAGTATACTGTCACTGACCTAGGTTGGGGGTGTTGTGAACTCGGTGGTTCTTCCGATGGTAAGGAAGAGGAACCACAGTTGGGTCGGAACAGGGATGGCCTGATATAGGTCTTCCTCATACAGGACTCTGACAGTAAGGCTTGATGAAATTATTGAAGAACTTTATTGCAGGAAAAGGACAACACAATGTCACATAACAGAGAAGGAACGTATGGAGAAATGTCCAGGAAGTACTTGTGAGTGATGGTAAAAGATACTGGTGACTGAAGAACTTATGAGTGATGGTTTTTAGAGACACTGATAATTTGAAGAACTTGAGAACGGTGGTTAAAGACACTGATGATTTGAAGAACTTGAGAGCGGTGGTTAAAGACACTGATGATTTGAAGAACTTGAGAGCGGTGGTTAAAGACACTGGTGATTTGAAGAACTTGAGATTGGTGGTTAAAGACACTGGTGATTTGAAGAACTTGAGAGCAGGGGTTAAAGACACTGATGATTTGTATAACTTGAAAGCGATGGTTAAAGACACTGAGGACTTGTATAACTTGAGAGCGAGGGTTAAAGGATACTGAGGATTTGTATAACTTGAGAGCGATGGTTAAAGACACTGAGGACTTGTATAACTTGAGAGCGAGGGTTAAAGGACACTGAGGATTTGTATAACTTGAGAGCGATGGTTAAAGACACTGAGGACTAGTATAACTCGAGAGCGAGGGTTAAAGGACGCTGAGGATTTGTATAACTTGAGAGCGGTGTTTAACCTGCAGCCCACGCTGACTCCAAGAAGCACTGGTGACTGGAGCGCAGTGGAACCCAGCCGTGGCTGGGAACGCTGGAAGCTGTGCAACAACTGACACCTGGAAATGCCGGAGACACTGGGGTATTACTGCAGAGAGATCCGCCGAGAACAGGAGCACTGGCATCCACTTCAGGGGAAAAGACGATACTCAGGCACCGAGGCTCTGCACGGCGTCTGACTTTGAATCTTCCGCCTCCGCAGGATTGGCGGAAAAGTCTGATGACGTCACCAGTTCCCCGCCCACGTGATGCAGGGTGTCATGGCGGCGCCGTTGCCCCGGGGAACCGCCGGGAGTCGCGCCAGCCAGACGCCGGAGCCCGTGGACCACCGAAGGCGGAGGCCGCAACACCGACCAGCAGGCACGTAGGGGTAAGCACGGTGAACGCCGCCTCTGGCGTGTGACAGTACCCCCTCCTCCAGAAGTGGCCCCCGGACACTTTCCAGATTTTGTTGGATGTCTGGAATGGAAAATCCGCACCAGTCGGGGAGCCATAACTTCAGTAGCCTTAACCCAGCTCCTCTCCTCGGGGCCAAAACCTTTCCACTCCACCAAATACTGTAGATTCTTGTGGAGGTAACGAGAGTCAAGAATAGCTTTAATCTCAAAGTCCGTTCCAGCTTAAGTCTCTGCAGAGGTTGGCCTCGGGGATTTTGAATGGAAACGGTTTAAAATAAGGGGGCGAAGGAGAGAGACGTGGAAGGAATTTGGTATCCGGAGGTGGGAAGGCAATCCCAATTTGCAGACAACCAGGTTCAGGACTTGTAACACGGGGTAAGGACCAATAAACCTCGGAGCAAACTTCATAGTGGGCACCCTTAACCGAAGATTGCGGGTAGAGAGCCATACCCTGTCACCAACCTTGTACTGGGGATCTGCTCGTCGCTTCCTATCCGCAAAGAACTTATAGCGGCTGGAGACTCTCTTGAGGTTAGCATGAACTTGACTCCAAATTTGATTGAAGTGCCGGAGAGTAGAGGCTGCAACAGGAACATCCTCCGGAGGACAAATGGGCAATTCTGGAATTTGTGGATGGAATCCGTAATTAATGAAAAATGGGGATTCACCAGTCGAAGAGTGGTACAGATGATTATGGGCAAACTCGGCCCATGGCATCAGTTCCACCCAGTCGTCTTGCGAGGGAGAGAGATAAACACAGAGAAAAGTCTCCAAATCTTGATTGACGCGTTCAGTCTGCCCATTGGTTTGTGGATGGTAAGCGGATGAAAACTTGAGTTTTATTTGTAAGGCCGTACAGAGAGCTCTCCAGAATCTTGCAGTGAATTGTACCCCCCGGTCAGAGACAATTTCCTGAGGTAACCCGTGCAGGCGGAAATGTTCTCGGATAAATAACAAGGCCAACTTGAGAGCTGATGGTAACCCGGTCAGAGGTACAAAATGCGCCATTTTAGAGAAACGGTCAATAATTACCCAGACAGTATTATGACCCTTGGAGAGAGGCAATTCGGTGACAAAGTTCATAGAGATATGAGTCCATGGCCTCCTAGGAATGGACAGTGGATGCAACAACCCTGCAGGCGGCAGACGAAGAATTTTGTGCTGAGCACACTGAGGACATGAGCTGACATAATCTTGAATATCCTTCTTCATAGTATCCCACCAGTAAGATCTTCGTAGAAACTCCCACATCTTTTGAACTCCAGGGTGACCGTAAAACTTGGAAATATGAGCCCACTGCAACAACCTCGGTCGAAATTTAGCTGGCACAGACATTCTCCCAGGAGGAGGGCCCAGAGCGGTGGGAGCCGCTGGCATAGAAACTGGATTGAGAATCAAAGCCTTCTCAACTGAATTCTCCTCATCCAAAGCCGTTAAGGAACGGGATAAAGCATCAGCCTTGGTGTTAAAAGTCCCAGCCCGGTACTTAAGAACAAACGAGAACCGAGTAAAAAAGAGCGCCCATCTAGCTTGACGGGGATTCAAGCACTGGGCCGTCTTGAGGTACAGCAAATTCTTGTGATCAGTAAAAATTGTAATTAGGTGTTTAGCACCTTCCAAAAGATATCTCCATTCCTCTAAGGCAGATTTTATTGCCAAAAGCTCCGTATCTCCAATGGTGTAATTCCGTTCAGCAGGAGAGAACTTGCGAGAATGGAAACCACATGGATGTAACTTCCCGTCTGGAGCGTACTGTGAAAGCACGGCACCTATGCCTACCATGGAAGCATCAACCTCCAAAAAGAATGGTTTAGAAAAATTTGGTTGTTGAAGTACTGGAGCGGACATAAAGGCTGCCTTCAACTGAACGAACGCTGCTACAGCTTCAGAGGACCAATGACTTGGGTCAGAACCCTTCTTGGTTAGGGCAGTGATAGGTGCCACAATGGTAGAGAATCCCTTTATGAACTTCCGGTAATAGTTTGCGAAACCCAGAAATCATTGTACCGCTTTCAAGGAAAGAGGCTGAGTCCAGTCCCGAATGGCAGTGAGTTTCTCTGGATCCATACCAAGCTCCGTGCCCGAAATGATGTAACCCAGAAATGGAATGGAAGGGACCTCAAAGGTGCATTTGGAAATCTTATCATAAAGATGGTTCTCTCGCAATCGAAGAAGTACCTCCTTGACCTGCATTCTGTGCTCTGTGAGACTCTTAGAAAATATCAGAATGTCAACCAAATATACCACTACACTTAGGTATAGCATATCCCGAAAGACTTCATTAATGAATCCCTGGAAGACGGCTGGGGCGTTGCTGAGGCCAAACGGCATTACCAGATACTCGTAATGCCCGTCCCTGGTATTGAAGGCCGTCTTCCATTCATCCCCCTGTAGGATACGTATCAAATTATAAGCTCCCCTTAGATCGAGCTTGGTGAAAACTCGGGCTCCTTGAACTCTATCAAAAAGCTCTGTGATGAGCGGCAAAGGATACTTATTCTTAATGGTGACATCATTTAGACCACGATAGTCAATACACGGTCTCAGCCCTCCGTCCTTCTTCTTCACAAAAAAGAAACCCGCCCCCGCCGGGGAGGTAGGGGGTGGATGAATCCTTTCTGCAGATTAGACTTGATATAGTCCGACATAGCTTGGGTCTCGGGTAATGATAGGGGATAAGTGTGACCCCGAGGTGGCATTATCCCCGGAATTAGCTCAATGGGGCAGTCCCAGGGTCTATGCGGTGGTAACTGGTCGGTCGCCTGTTCCGAGAATACGTCTGAAAACTCCCGATAGGCCTCCGGAATGAGCCCTTCATCTGACTTGGAAGATACACGGAGCGGGTAGACAGGAGTGAGACAATTGGAATGACAAAATGGACTCCAAGATGTTATTTGCGTCGAACTCCAGTCGATATGAGGGTTGTGAAGTTTAAGCCAAGGAAGGCCAAGAACCAGATCGTGAGGCATCTCCCGAATCACTAAGAACTCCAGGTGTTCTTGATGCAGAGCTCCCACTTGCAGCTTGATTGGTACTGTACAACTTGAAATCAGACCGTTAGAAATTTGGGTACCATTAATAGCAGTCAACGTAATAGGTCATTCGACCGACCGTAACTAAAAAACCCAGATCCTGGGCACAGGAAAGGGAAATAAAATTCCCTGCAGCCCCTGAGTCCAATAGGGCCTTAACGGGCTTGACTATTGACCCAGAAAACAGAGACACGGAGAGTAAACAGTCCACTGACGGAGAAGATTTAGAAGAAACCCTAGCTCGACTCCTCCGGAACAAGCTAGGTCTGCCGTTTCCCGGGCGAGACTTGCAAAACTTAAGAAAATGATCCGCGGCTCCACAGTAGAGGCAGAGTCCACCCTCACGACAACGCTGACGTTCTTCTGGAGACAGCCGGGATCGATTAATCTGCATGGGCTCGTCAGGACTCGGAATAACCGTTTGCTTGGACGGAAAAGATCGGACCCTTGATCGATCTGACCGTCTACGTTCGCCACCTCGTTCCTGCATGCGAAGATCCACCTTTACACAGAGCGAGATCAACTGTTCTAGGGAATCAGGCAAATCTCTAGTGATCAACTCGTCCTTTAGACGATCGGATAGTCCATTCCAAAAGGCAGCCCGGAGGGCATCATTATTCCAGCGCAGTTCTGATGCTATGGTCTGAAAGTTAATCACATACTGTCCCACTGAACGAGAGCCTTGTCGGACACGGAGCAAGTCTGCAGAGGCAGCGGTCGTCCTGCCAGGCTCATCAAAGATCCTCCGGAATGACGTAATAAAATTGGTGTAACTGGAAACCAGTGGATCAGATCGCTCCCATAACGGAGACACCCAATCCAATGCTGAACCCTCGAGCAAAGAAATAATGTATGCCACCTTGGACCGATCCGTAGGGAAGTTATATGAAAGGAGTTCAAAATGTACCTCGCACTGATTAAGAAAACCACGGCAACTCTTTGATTTCCCATTATAGCGAGAAGGAGTAGGGAGCTGAAGGCGTGATCTGGTTCCGGAGAGGGATGGAACATTACTAGCGCCAGCCACTGGAGCGGGTACTGGAACTGAGACCGGCACTACTGAAGCCAGAGAAGTCTGAATTTGATCCAGCCGGCCAGATAATTCCTGGAGATAATGCATCACCTGGCCCTGTGCTGCTTCCTGACTTTAAACTCGGGAAACCAAGTACTGGATGGTACTTGCCTCTGGGCTCCGATCCCCCGAGTCCATGGGGCCTGAGTATACTGTCACTGACCTAGGTTGGGGGTGTTGTGAACTCGGTGGTTCTTCCGATGGTAAGGAAGAGGAACCACAGTTGGGTCGGAACAGGGATGGCCTGATATAGGTCTTCCTCATACAGGACTCTGACAGTAAGGCTTGATGAAATTATTGAAGAACTTTATTGCAGGAAAAGGACAACACAATGTCACATAACAGAGAAGGAACGTATGGAGAAATGTCCAGGAAGTACTTGTGAGTGATGGTAAAAGATACTGGTGACTGAAGAACTTATGAGTGATGGTTTTTAGAGACACTGATAATTTGAAGAACTTGAGAACGGTGGTTAAAGACACTGATGATTTGAAGAACTTGAGAGCGGTGGTTAAAGACACTGATGATTTGAAGAACTTGAGAGCGGTGGAAAAAGACACTAATGATTTGAAGAACTTGAGAGCGGTGGTTAAAGACACTGGTGATTTGAAGAACTTGAGAGCGGTGGTTAAAGACACTGATGATTTGAAGAACTTGAGAACGGTGGTTAAAGACACTGGTGATTTGAAGAACTTGAGAGCGGTGGTTAAAGACACTGGTGATTTGAAGAACTTGAGATTGGTGGTTAAAGACACTGGTGATTTGAAGAACTTGAGAGCAGGGGTTAAAGACACTGATGATTTGTATAACTTGAAAGCGATGGTTAAAGACACTGAGGACTTGTATAACTTGAGAGCGAGGGTTAAAGGACACTGAGGATTTGTATAACTTGAGAGCGATGGTTAAAGACACTGAGGACTTGTATAACTTGAGAGCGAGGGTTAAAGGACACTGAGGATTTGTATAACTTGAGAGCGATGGTTAAAGACACTGAGGACTAGTATAACTCGAGAGCGAGGGTTAAAGGACGCTGAGGATTTGTATAACTTGAGAGCGGTGTTTAACCTGCAGCCCACGCTGACTCCAAGAAGCACTGGTGACTGGAGCGCAGTGGAACCCAGCCGTGGCTGGGAACGCTGGAAGCTGTGCAACAACTGACACCTGGAAATGCCGGAGACACTGGGGTATTACTGCAGAGAGATCCGCCGAGAACAGGAGCACTGGCATCCACTTCAGGGGAAAAGACGATACTCAGGCACCGAGGCTCTGCCCGGCGTCTGTCTTTGAATCTTCCGCCTCCGCAGGATTGGCGGAAAAGTCTGATGACGTCACCAGTTCCCCGCCCACGTGATGCAGGGTGTCATGGCGGCGCCCCTGCCCCGGGGAACCGCTGGGAGTCGCGCCAGCCAGACGCCGGAGCCCGTGGACCACCGAAGGCGGAGGCCGCAACACCGACCAGCAGGCACGTAGGGGTAAGCACGGTGAACGCCGCCTCTGGCGTGTGACAGTACCCCCTCCTCCAGAAGTGGCCCCCGGACACTTTCCAGGTTTTGTTGGATGTCTGGAATGGAAAATCCGCACCAGTCGGGGAGCCATAACTTCAGTAGCCTTAACCCAGCTCCTCTCCTCGGGGCCAAAACCTTTCCACTCCACCAAATACTGTAGATTCTTGTGGAGGTAACGAGAGTCAAGAATAGCTTTAATTTCAAAGTCCGTTCCAGCTTATGTCTCTGCAGAGGTTGGCCTCGGGGATTTTGAATGGAAACAGTTTAAAATAAGGGGGCGAAGGAGAGAGACATGGAAGGAATTTGGTATCCGGAGGTGGGAAGGCAATCCCAATTTGCAGACAACCGGGTTCAGGACTTGTAACACGGGGTAAGGACCAATAAACCTCGGAGCAAACTTCATAGTGGGCACCCTTAACCGAAGATTGCGGGTAGAGAGCCATACCCTGTCACCAACCTTGTACTGGGGATCTGCTCGTCGCTTCCTATCCGCAAAGAACTTATAGCGGCTGGAGACTCTCTTGAGGTTAGCATGAACTTGACTCCAAATTTGATTGAAGTGCCGGAGAGTAGAGGCTGCAACAGGAACATCCTCCGGAGGACAAATGGGCAATTCTGGAATTTGTGGATGGAATACGTAATTAATGAAAAATGGGGATTCACCAGTCGAAGAGTGGTACAGATGATTATGGGCAAACTCGGCCCATGGCATCAGTTCCACCCAGTCGTCTTGCGAGGGAGAGAGATAAACACAGAGAAAAGTCTCCAAATCTTGATTGACGCGTTCAGTCTGCCCATTGGTTTGTGGATGGTAAGCGGATGAAAACTTGAGTTTTATTTGTAAGGCCGTACAGAGAGCTCTCCAGAATCTTGCAGTGAATTGTACCCCCCGGTCAGAGACAATTTCCTGAGGTAACCCGTGCAGGCGGAAATGTTCTCGGATAAATAACAAGGCCAACTTGAGAGCTGATGGTAACCCGGTCAGAGGTACAAAATGCGCCATTTTAGAGAAACGGTCAATAATTACCCAGACAGTATTATGACCCTTGGAGAGAGGCAATTCGGTGACAAAGTTCATAGAGATATGAGTCCATGGCCTCCTAGGAATGGACAGTGGATGCAACAACCCTGCAGGCGGCAGACGAAGAATTTTGTGCTGAGCACACTGAGGACATGAGCTGACATAATCTTGAATATCCTTCTTCATAGTATCCCACCAGTAAGATCTTCGTAGAAACTCCCACATCTTTTGAACTCCAGGGTGACCGTAAAACTTGGAAATATGAGCCCACTGCAACAACCTCGGTCGAAATTTAGCTGGCACAGACATTCTCCCAGGAGGAGGGCCCAGAGCGGTGGGAGCCGCTGGCATAGAAACTGGATTGAGAATCAAAGCCTTCTCAACTGAATTCTCCTCATCCAAAGCCGTTAAGGAACGGGATAAAGCATCAGCCTTGGTGTTAAAAGTCCCAGCCCGGTACTTAATAACAAACGAGAACCGAGTAAAAAAGAGCGCCCATCTAGCTTGACGGGGATTCATGCACTGGGCCGTCTTGAGGTACAGCAAATTCTTGTGATCAGTAAAAATTGTAATTAGGTGTTTAGCACCTTCCAAAAGATATCTCCATTCCTCTAAGGCAGATTTTATTGCCAAAAGCTCCGTATCTCCAATGGTGTAATTCCGTTCAGCAGGAGAGAACTTGCGAGAATGGAAACCACATGGATGTAACTTCCCGTCTGGAGCGTACTGTGAAAGCACGGCACCTATGCCTACCATGGAAGCATCAACCTCCAAAAAGAATGGTTTAGAAAAATTTGGTTGTTGAAGTACTGGAGCGGACATAAAGGCTGCCTTCAACTGAACGAACGCTGCTACAGCTTCAGAGGACCAATGACTTGGGTCAGAACCCTTCTTGGTTAGGGCAGTGATAGGTGCCACAATGGTAGAGAATCCCTTTATGAACTTCCGGTAATAGTTTGCGAAACCCAGAAATCATTGTACCGCTTTCAAGGAAAGAGGCTGAGTCCAGTCCCGAATGGCAGTGAGTTTCTCTGGATCCATACCAAGCTCCGTGCCCGAAATGATGTAACCCAGAAATGGAATGGAAGGGACCTCAAAGGTGCATTTGGAAATCTTATCATAAAGATGGTTCTCTCGCAATCGAAGAAGTACCTCCTTGACCTGCATTCTGTGCTCTGTGAGACTCTTAGAAAATATCAGAATGTCAACCAAATATACCACTACACTTAGGTATAGCATATCCCGAAAGACTTCATTAATGAATCCCTGGAAGACGGCTGGGGCGTTGCTGAGGCCAAACGGCATTACCAGATACTCGTAATGCCCGTCCCTGGTATTGAAGGCCGTCTTCCATTCATCCCCCTGTAGGATACGTATCAAATTATAAGCTCCCCTTAGATCGAGCTTGGTGAAAACTCGGGCTCCTTGAACTCTATCAAAAAGCTCCGTGATGAGCGGCAAAGGATACTTATTCTTAATGGTGACATCATTTAGACCACGATAGTCAATACACGGTCTCAGCCCTCCGTCCTTCTTCTTCACAAAAAAGAAACCCGCCCCCGCCGGGGAGGTAGGGGGTGGATGAATCCTTTCTGCAGATTAGACTTGATATAGTCCGACATAGCTTGGGTCTCGGGTAATGATAGGGGATAAGTGTGACCCCGAGGTGGCATTATCCCCGGAATTAGCTCAATGGGGCAGTCCCAGGGTCTATGCGGTGGTAACTGGTCGGTCGCCTGTTCCGAGAACACGTCTGAAAACTCCCGATAGGCCTCCGGAATGAGCCCTTCATCTGACTTGGAAGATACACGGAGCGGGTAGACAGGAGTGAGACAATTGGAATGACAAAATGGACTCCAAGATGTTATTTGCGTCGAACTCCAGTCGATATGAGGGTTGTGAAGTTTAAGCCAAGGAAGGCCAAGAACCAGATCGTGAGGCATCTCCCGAATCACTAAGAACTCCAGGTGTTCTTGATGCAGAGCTCCCACTTGCAGCTTGATTGGTACTGTACAACTTGAAATCAGACCGTTAGAAATTTGGGTACCATTAATAGCAGTCAACGTAATAGGTCATTCGACCGACCGTAACTAAAAAACCCAGATCCTGGGCACAGGAAAGGGAAATAAAATTCCCTGCAGCCCCTGAGTCCAATAGGGCCTTAACGGGCTTGACTATTGACCCAGAAAACAGAGACACGGAGAGTAAACAGTCCACTGACGGAGAAGATTTAGAAGAAACCCTAGCTCGACTCCTCCGGAACAAGCTAGGTCTGCCGTTTCCCGGGCGAGACTTGCAAAACTTAAGAAAATGATCCGCGGCTCCACAGTAGAGGCAGAGTCCACCCTCACGACAACGCTGACGTTCTTCTGGAGACAGCCGGGATCGATTAATCTGCATGGGCTCGTCAGGACTCGGAATAACCGTTTGCTTGGACGGAAAAGATCGGACCCTTGATCGATCTGACCGTCTACGTTCGCCACCTCGTTCCTGCATGCGAAGATCCACCTTTACACAGAGCGAGATCAACTGTTCTAGGGAATCAGGCAAATCTCTAGTGATCAACTCGTCTTTTAGACGATCGGATAGTCCGTTCCAAAAGGCAGCCCGGAGGGCATCATTATTCCAGCGCAGTTCTGATGCTATGGTCTGAAAGTTAATCACATACTGTCCCACTGAACGAGAGCCTTGTCGGACACGGAGCAAGTCTGCAGAGGCAGCGGGCGTCCTGCCAGGCTCATCAAAGATCCTCCGGAATGACGTAATAAAATTAGTGTAACTGGAAACCAGTGGATCAGATCGCTCCCATAACGGAGACACCCAATCCAATGCTGAACCCTCGAGCAAAGAAATAATGTATGCTACCTTGGACCGATCTGTAGGGAAATTATATGAAAGGAGTTCAAAATGTACCTCGCACTGATTAAGAAAACCACGGCAACTCTTTGGATTCTCATTATAGCGAGAAGGAGTAGGGAGCTGAAGGCGTGATCTGGTTCCGGAGAGGGATGGAACATTACTAGCGCCAGCCACTGGAGTGGGTACTGGAACTGAGACCGGCACTACTGAAGCCAGAGAAGTCTGAATTTGATCCAGCCAGCCAGATAATTCCTGGAGATAATGCATCACCTGGCCCTGTGCTGCTTCCTGACTTTAAACTCGGGAAACCAAGTACTGGATGGTACTTGCCTCTGGGCTCCGATCCCCCGGGTCCATGGGGCCTGAGTATACTGTCACTGACCTAGGTTGGGGGTGTTGTGAACTCGGTGGTTCTTCCGATGGTAAGGAAGAGGAACCACAGTTGGGTCGGAACAGGGATGGCCTGATATAGGTCTTCCTCATACAGGACTCTGACAGTAAGGCTTGATGAAATTATTGAAGAACTTTATTGCAGGAAAAGGACAACACAATGTCACATAACAGAGAAGGAACGTATGGAGAAATGTCCAAGAAGTACTTGTGAGTGATGGTAAAAGATACTGGTGACTGAAGAACTTATGAGTGATGGTTTTTAGAGACACTGATAATTTGAAGAACTTGAGAATGGTGGTTAAAGACACTGATGATTTGAAGAACTTGAGAGCGGTGGTTAAAGACACTGATGATTTGAAGAACTTGAGAGCGGTGGTTAAAAACACTGGTGATTTGAAGAACTTGAGAGCGGTGGTTAAAGACACTGGTGATTTGAAGAACTTGAGAGCGGTGGTTAAAGACACTGGTGATTTGAAGAACTTGAGAGCAGGGGTTAAAGACACTGATGATTTGTATAACTTGAGAGCGATGGTTAAAGACACTGAGGACTTGTATAACTTGAGAGCGAGGGTTAAAGGACACTGAGGATTTGTATAACTTGAGAGCGATGGTTAAAGACACTGAGGACTTGTATAACTTGAGAGCGAGGGTTAAAGGACACTGAGGATTTGTATAACTTGAGAGCGATGGTTAAAGACACTAAGGACTTCTATAACTCGAGAGCGGAGGTTAAAGGACGCTGAGTATTTGTATAACTTGAGAGCGGTGTTTAACCTGCAGCCCACGCTGACTCCAAGAAGCACTGGTGACTGGAGTGCAGTGGAACCCAGCCGCGGCTGGGAACGCTGGAAGCTGTGCAACAACTGACACCTGGAAATGCCAGAGACACTGGGGTATTACTGCAGAGAGATCCGCCGAGAACAGGAGCACTGGCATCCACTTCAGGGGAAAAGACGATACTCAGGCGCCGAGGCTCTGCCCGGCGTCTGACTTTGAATCTCCCGCCTCCGCAGGATTGGCAGAACAGTCTGATGACGTCACCAGTTCCCCGCCCACGTGATGCCGGGTGTCATGGCGGCGCCCCAGCCCCGGGGAACCGCCGGGAGCCGCGCCAGCCAGACGCCGGAGCCTGTGGACCACGGGATCCGGATGGAAAGTCGACAGTAACTAGGTCGACAATGTCTAGGTCGACCACTATTGGTCGACAGTAACTAGGTCGACAGGGTCAAAAGGTCGACAGGGTCAAAATGTCGACATGTTCTAGGTCGACAGGTCAAAAGGTCGACATGAGTTTTTCCAATTTTTTTTCTTTTTTTGAACCTTTTCATACTTAACAATCCACGTGGACTACGATTGGAACGGTAATCTGTGCCGAGCGAAGCGGTAGCGGAGCGAAGGCACCATGCCCGAAGCATGGCGAGCGAAGCGAGCCATGCGAGGGGACGCGGTGCACTAATTGGGGTTCCCGGTCACTCTACGAAGAAAACGACACCAAAATAACATGAAAAACTCATGTCGACCTTTTGACCTGTCGACCTAGAACATGTCGACCTTTTGACCCTGTCGACCTTTTGACCCTGTCGACCTAGTTACTGTCGACCAATAGTGGTCGACCTAGACATTGTCGACCTAGTTACTGTCGACTTTCAATACCACACCCGTGGACCACTGAAGGCGGAGGTCGCAACACCGACCAGCAGGCACGCAGGGGTAAGCGCGGTGAACGCCCCCTCTGGCGTGTGACACATATTTTCATACTCACCTCTCCGAAGTCCACCGCTGGGCGCTGGAACGGCAGCCGTCGCAGCCAAAAAACACATCACAAATGGCCGCTGAGCATGCGCAGTTTGACTTTTGTCTCCAAAATATGGCAGGCGCCATGTTTCTGGAGACCTGCACACGTGCAGTAGACTTCGGCATATTGCCGGAGCCTATGGCACCGTGGAGAGGAGGGGGCCCACCCGGAGTGTGCACACAGGCCCCCTCTTCTCTTAAGACGCCCCTGGGTGGAACCAAGTGGTCTGTGGACCTGATTGGCTACAGGTTGCCCTAACGCTAAATTGTCTAACTGAGCAAATACTGTTTTGCCTCATCACACCTCTATTTGTGCAGATGCACACTTTTACTAGATAAATTCTGGCCATTTAATGTATATAATAAGCTGATGGGTGGCTCAGAAGATCGGCATTGCTACAGTAGGCATATTAAAAGTAAGACTTTTTTTTTTATAAAATGATCTAAGTGAGATTAAAAAAAAAACAAAAAAAAACAACCACACACATGCTGACTAAGGGGCTGATTCAATGATGGAATGGCGCTAATGGCGTCTCTGTTCGCAATGACTGTGTGAAATTGTGCAAAAGACATAGGAGGTGTCTTAAGTATTAAAACGCTCACGGCTGGCATCTCCTGATCCGCTGCAGCTTCAGATCAACTGCGTGAACATCAGACATCTAAATGACCCTCCTTGTTACTCAGGATATCCAGCAAAATCCCATGCCAGGGCCAGTGAAGCTGCGTCCTTGGCTTTGGTATGCCCAAAAAAATGGGGCCAAAATGCGTGGATGGAGTAGCACACACCAATATATTCACACAATGGTGACAGTGGCCCTCTAATAGTAATCAGCAGTGGCACAGTGAGGTTGTAGTGCCTCTGCTGTGAAGCAGAGCTGTAATTAGACATTTTGGTGCCCTTTGCCAGAAAGAGAATTGGTGGCCCCTCCTCCCCCCATATTCAAAGTAAGGACAGTGCGCACCAAAGGTGAGTGCCAAAAATATAGGGGCATGGCTTTATGGGTAAGGGACATGCACACAGAATAGTATCAACTCACATTACACCGCACAGAAGTGTCCATTAGTAACATTACACAACACAGTAGTATCCCTTATACACAATATACGACAGTAGAGCCCCTTATACACGCTATGCCATAGTAGAGCCCCTTATACACGTTGCATCACAGTAGAGGCGCTTATACACGTTACCCCACAGAAGAGCCCCTAATACACGTTACACCACAGTAGTCCCTTATACACGTCATGCCCCTTATATACATTAATCTAGGTAAAGCCACTTATACACATTATGCGAGCTAAAGCCAGGCTTAAACACATTATGCTAGGTAAAGCTCCTTAAACACATTAGTCCAGGTAAAGCCCCTAATACACATTATGCCAGGTAAAGCCCGTTAAACACATTATGCTAGGTAGAGACCTGTATACACATTTTGCCAGGTAGAGCCCCTTGTACACATTTTGCCAGGTACAGCCCCTCCACCTCTCTCCTCCTCATCATCATCATCATTCCTCTCTCTCCCTCTCCCCTAATCCCCCCCACCTTGAGCAGCTATGCTGCTGCTTACTTTTGTTGTGCCAAGCAACAGCCCGGTAAGGTGATGCTTCCTTGTAGCAGGGAAGCAACCAAAGTAGGGGGAATGGATCGGCAGGATAATGAGTTGCGTTGCCTTACTGCCTGTCTTCTCCATCCTCTGGGGATGAGTTGCGGTAGCTCCAGTGGGCGTCTCATTTAATTTCTGGGCGGCTGCTTCACTTTCTGATCTTCAGTTGCGTTGCGGAGAAAATCACACTTGCAGCTGCATTAGCGTACTTCTCGGAATCAATCCCAGAGTGTAGTACAGATGCTGGGCTGTGACTTTGACCACATAGGAATTAGTTTTAAACACATGCAGTCACAGAAGAAGACCAACGGAACTTGTCGTGAGAAAAAGATGCTACTGCTGCATCATAGCACTACAGCGTATACAGACTCATGCGCACACAGATGTTCAAATGTTTTACGTCAAACTGATCAGCGTAATGTAGCAAACTTGTTTTGCTGCTTACAGTTGTTTTATTTATGCGAAGAAGATGCACATTTTGAGTGAAAAAGATGCAACCGAGTCACCCGGGTCCTGGCCCACCAAGAGGGGCCGTTTGGTGCGACTGAAGCCAAGGAGGAAACAGCTGTGATGTCATAATTTGTATCATAGATACATGAACTTGTATGGAAAGAAGAGGTCATAAAACACAAACACACCGGTGGACAAAGACAGTCTTGAGTGCTGATGCATTCATACATTTTGTTTGGAAAAGTGGTTTAAAAAGAACTCAAGCATGTCTCTGTCTGAGGTTAAATTCCTGATTTAATAGAATGGCAATATGCAATGACGTTACAAAATAAATGTACTTAATAGACATTGCATTGTTGAATGAACTCCTTACTGGAGTCATGTAGATCTATCTCTGGCATAAAAGGTTTTACCAGAAATTAATTTCTGATATAAAAAGGACCTGGATCTTATTACAAATGGTTACCAATAAAATATATCTTTGAATGTCCTTTTAGACATTCTTGTAAACTGGTTGCAGTTACAAGAATCAGCCATAATTATATTTCCAGAAGTAACACCTATAAATTTGAAGGGTATTTTGTTACACCTACATTTAATACATTGCACCCAGCTGCGTTCAATTGAACATGAGCAAAATTTAAGTAGAACTCAAAATATGATCGCCATATTTTCTTCAGCCGGAACCCTTGTGGGTTCCGGTCTGAAGATCGACACTGTCTAGGTCGACGATGTTTAGGTAGACCACTATAGGTCGACAGTCACTAGGTCGACATGGTTGGAAGGTCGACAGGGTTTCTAGGTCATCATGTGCTAGGTCGACAGGTCAAAAGGTCGACATGAGTTTTTCACATATTTTTTTTTAACTTTTTCATACTTTACGATCCACGTGAACTACGATTGGAACGGTAATCTGTGCCGAGCGAAGCGAGCCATGCGATGGGACACGGTGCACTAATTGGGGTTCCTGGTCACTCTACGAAGAAAATGACACCAAAAACAACAACAACTCATGTCGAACTTTTGACCTGTCGACCTAGCACATGTCGACCTAGAAACCCTGTCGACCTTCCAACCCTGTTGACCTAGTGACTGTCGACCTATAGTGATCGACCTAAACATTGTTGACCTAGACACTGTCAATCTAATGATCCACACCCACTCCTTGTATGGGCACTCATGGGCGTAACTATAGTGGGTGCAAGGAATTCCATTGCTATGAGGTCCAGAGGCTTAGGGAGCCCTGGATCCAGGATATAGTTGTCTACCAGGTTCTTGAAATTGCCTCCTAAGAAATTGAGTCCTGACAATCCTGTTACACACTCACAGCAGGGCAAATCAGTAAGCCCAGCACTCTCATAGAGTAGGGTTCCCCTTGTTTTACAGCCTTTGTGGGCAGAAATTGAGCTCCAAGATTTAGACTTTCCCAGAAAGGAACACTGTGCCGATATTAAGAATATTTCCACTCAGGACGTCCGCTTCCGGGCTCATGTGGAGAGCAGCCTGAGGACTCTGCTCAGCTCCAGCACCCGCACATACAGTACAACCTTTTAACGGTTTTTCTCAGCCTCCACACCCATTTACCTCTCTCCCCGTGGCTCTCGTGAGTCCTGATGGATAAGTTCCTGGCACTGCCGCCCGCTGCTAAGGCGCCGCCAGTCAGACAGGAGAAACGCCACGCTGAAGCTAAAATGACACTGCACATACTCTCCCAGCTGCTAAAAATGCTGTAGCAGCGCAGGAAACAACAGATCTACCTCAGGTTTGTGTATCACCTGACTCACCAGTCACATATGGTGACATAGCTGATGCTATTAATAATACAATGACACCTTTGCTATCTAAAGCAGTGTCTGAGATATCTCAGCAGCTGCAGCACTTAACAACCAGAGTCAATGAGTCTGAACACAGAATAGGCTCATTATGCCATGACATGGCAGATGTTCAGTGTTATGTTAAACAACTCCAGAGAGAAAATCACCAACTCTGGAATAAAATGGATGACAATCTACTCTCAACATTTGCAAAGTCCTAGCAGCCACCCAAGCTTTTCCAAGGAGAGTCCAAATCCAGCACCACTAATCTTATAATGACAATAGATGCCGAGAAGGCATTTGATTTAGTGGTCTGATCACATTTGTACTCGACTATGGAAAGGTTTGGCTTCCCCCCTCTCTCTCAAATATCCTGCAATGATTTTTTATCAGCTCCTTTCCCTATTCAAAGAGGGACTCGTCAGGGATGCCCCCTTTCCCCTCTATTATTTGCCCTAGCTATAGAACCCCTATCGATTGCCCTCTGCTCCTCCCCTGACTTTCAAGGTATTCAAATTTTGTCTTCAGAACTTAAATTAGCACTTTTTGCAGACTATATGCTGCTCTTTATTTCCAACCCTTCTAGTTCTATTCCTGCAATTATGGATATTATTAAATCATATGGCCCTATTTCAGGTTATAAAATTAATGTCAACAAATCAGAGATACTCCCCATTACAACATTACCACCTTCCTTCAATATATCCCAGACAATGACCCAATTCCAGGTTAAAACCTCCCATATAAAGTATCTAGGCGTTCAAATTACTAGAAATCCCCAATCCTTATATAAAACTAACTTCAATCCTTTACTCGACAAAATCTTTTCTCAATTAGACACCTGGACTAAATTACCGTTATCTGTTCTAGGTAGAGCTGCAGTTCTACGGTCTATTATATTTCCTAAAATCTATTACTATCTACAGATGCTGCCATGTTCTATTGCCAGACAGGATATTTTGAGACTTGATAATAAGTTATCCTCCTTTTTATGGAATGGTAAGATACCAAGAATGTCTTTAACTAAACTTACTTGAACTAAAAAAGTGGGTGGTTTAAATATACCAGATTTTGCCTTATATTCTGCTACCACTCATTTTAGATATATAGCAGATTGGCTGCTGGAGACTTCAAAATATACTGATTATGAGCTAGATCAATATATTTTCTTTCCTTATTCGCCTGGTACTCTGCTTCATACACCAATACGCCTCATTCCACAACATGTCCTAAACCATGTCTTATTCAGGGACACATATACTGCCTGGTTGTTAATCAACAAGACTATGTCATCTCAATACACTCATACTCCTTTTATACCTCTTTGGGGCAATCCCAATTTTATTCCTTCCATTCATAATCCAGATTTTCAGTCATGGCGCAGAAAAGGACTTAATTTGGCCACAAAATTATTTGATCCGGGTGGACATATGCTCACATTCAATAACATCAAGGAAATATATGACCTTCCAAAATGCCCATTTTTACCTATATATACAGGCTAGACACAATGTGACCACTGATACCATTTTTCAAACTTTGAACTATTTGAAGCATCCATTAATTTAATTGTTGAATTCTCTTCATACTCGGAAATTTAAATCCAAAATGTTATATTTACTATTAATTAGTCCCCGTGATAATGTACCCACTCCTTCACTCATTTCATCCTGGAACTCTGATATCCCTTTAATCTTGGGCCAAGAGTCCTTAATTCATAATTATACAAAAACCCTAAATTTTCTACAATCTGCATATTTGCAGGAAGTGCACTTTAAATCTATACACCGACTGTATATTTCGCCTGCTCAGAGAGAACATATGGTCTCCATGGAGACAGGAGAATGCCCTAAATGCAATATGGCAAACGCCAAATATTTCCACTGTTTTTGGTCCTGTACTAAAATTCAGAGATTTTGGCGTCAGATAATTGTTTTTCTAAATCATACTCTAGATCTACATTTGTTTCCAAACCCTCTTGCATGCTTATGCATTAATATGCATTAATTTTGAGGATTGGAATCTAAATCCTGGGGGTCAAAGTTTAGTCCCTTTTTTAATGGTAGCTCTGACCATGGCATAAAAACTTATATTGACATGCTGGATAAAGAGGAAAGCCCCGAGCATCCATGAATTAAAAAGTAGACTACTACAATTAATTTACTTTGATAAAAGGGAATTAACACTGAACCCTGGTAATTCATTTTATAAGTTTCTTAATAAATGGGGTACATATACACTCTCTTAATTAAATGTTTGTGTAGTCTATATATGTAACATACTGTAGAAACATAGAAACATAGAATTTGATGACAGATAAGAGCCACTTGGCCCATCTAGTCTGCCCCTTTTTTTTTACCATATTTTTATCTCAAACCTTATTTGATCCTTATTTATTTGTAAGGATATCCTTATACCTATCCCATGCAAGTTTAAATTGCTCTACTGTCTGAGCCTCTACCACCTCTGATGGGAGGCTATTCCACTTATCCACTACCCTTTCTGTGAAGTAATTTTACCTCGTATTTCCCCTGAACCTCCCCCCCTCCAGTCTCAGTGCATGTCCTCGTGTCTTATTGCTTCTCTTCATTTGGCGAATGTTTCCCTCCTGGACTTTGTTAAAACCCTTGATATATTTGAAAGTTTTTATCATGTGTCCCCCTTTCCCTTCTCTGCTTCAAACTATACATATTGAGATTTTTTAGTCTTTCTGGGTATGTTTTGTGATGTAGACCATGCACCATTTTAGTTGCCCTTCTTTGCACAATCTCTAATGTGATAATATCCTTTTGAAGATATGGCCTCCAGAATTGAACACAGTATTCTAGATGAGGCCGTACCAACAATGGCGTAACTACTGCCCCCACAGCCACTGCGGAGGCTTGGAGGCGCAGGGCTGCGGGGCGCCGCCACTGATTCAGAGCAGATTGACATGCGGACTAGTCGTCCGCATGTCAATCTGGTAAATGTCCCTTTCAAAATGGCCACCACCACGGGAGCGCATAGCGCTGGCCGCGGCCGGCGGCACCATGCAGCCCTGCCACCCTGCTACCCTGGCGCAGCGGCAGCAGCAGCAGCAAAGGGGGGATCGGGCAGCGGTGCCCGCGGCACACTAAACAATGGGGATTGGTTTGGACTGCATTACTCCCCATGACACCCAGTGCATGAAATCCCTGACAACAAGCATTACCCCCTGGCATCGAGCTTGACACCCAGCACATAAAACCTCTGGCAACGAGCATAACACCCAGCGCATGAAACCCCTGGCAACAAGCATGACACCCTGAGCATGAAAACCCCTGGCACCGTGCATGGAACCAAGATCATTAAACCCATGGCAACGATCAGGTAATTTAAAAGTAATTAGAAGCCTTACTGTAGGGCTTAATGTATAATGGGCATTGCGGTGTGTGGCATAATATATAACGGGTATTGCGGTGTGTGGTATAGTGTATCACGGACATTGTGGTATGTGGTATAATGTATACCGGGCATTGCGGTGTGTGTCATAATGTGTCACAGGCATGACAGTGTGTGGTATACTGTATCACGGGCATTGTATGTGGCATAATGTCTATGGGGCATTGCAGTGTGTGGTATAATGTATAACAGGTATTGCGGTGTATGTCATAATGTGTCACAGACATGACGATGTGTGGTATACTGTATCACGGGCATTGTATGTGGCATAATGTCTTAGGGGCATTGCAGTGTGTGGTATAATGTATAACGGGCTTTGCGGTGTGTGTCATAATGTGTCACAGGCATGATGGTGTGTGGTATACAGTATCACGAGCATTGTACGTGGTATAATATATCAGGGGCATTGTAGTGTGTAGCATAATGTATAACGGGCATTGTGATGCGTTGCGTAATGTGTCACAGGCATTACAGTGTGTGTCATAATGAGTCACAGGCATTATGGTGTGTGGTATAATGTCTCAGGGACACTACAGTGTGTGGCATAATTTATAACGGGCATTGCGGTGTGGCATAATGTGTCACAAGCATTACGGTGTGTGGCATAATGTCTAAGGGCCATTGCAGTGTGTGGCATAATGTGTAAGGGGCATTACTATAAGGAGGAATAATGACAAATAATGTAAGGTGTCACAGCGCCGCCGCGGTCTCCATACTTACCCCTCCGGGCGCGCTGGGTCTCCGTGCGGCCGTCCTCGCTGGCGGTTCCCGGCATCCAGCGCTCCGTCCGGCCAGCGTGTGCGCTCGACGTCCACGGGAGGTGCGGGTGACGTCATCGGTACCTCCACCAATCAGGCCCTGGCGGGAAGTTCAAATTCAGACGCCGGGCAATGCTCCGGCGCCTGAGTATCATCGTTGCTGCGACTGTGGTGGTGATCTCCAGAGCTCCCGTTTCTCCGTGCTTCCCAGCATCTCCGTGCTTCCCAGCACCTCCGTGCCTCAGCATCTCCGTGCCTCCCAGCACCTCGGTGCCTCAGCATCTCTGTGCTTCCCAGCATCTCCGTGCCTCAGCACCTCCGTGCCCCAGCACTCAGCACCTCCGTGCCTCCAGTGTCTCCGTGCCTCAGCATCTCCGTGCTTCCCAGCATCTCCGTGCCTCAGCATCCCCGTGCCTCAGCACCTCCGTGCCCCAGCACTCAGCACCTCCGTGCCTCCAGTGTCTCCGTGCCTCAGCACCTCCGTGCCTCAGCACTCAGCGCCTCCGTGCCTCAGCACTCGGCACCTCCGTGCCTCAGCACTCAGCACCTCCGTGCCTCAGCACTCAGCACCTCCGTGCCTCAGCACTCGGCACCTCTGTGCCTCCAGCACCTCTGTGCCTCCAGCATCTTCGTGCCTCCAGCACCACTGTTCCTCCAAGCATCTCAACGTCTCTAAGCGCCTCAGCGCCTTCAAACACCTCAATAACTCTAGCATTTCGGTGCCTCCAGCACCTCAGTGCCTCCAGCACCCCAACATCGCTCACAGTAAGCTTTTGGTACTCTCCACCAATTCATCAGCACCTTTACAAGTCTTGTCTTTCAGGAGACCTTCAAGCATTCACCCGTGCCTCCTGCCTACCGTCCTAATCCTGTATGAGGAAGACCTACATCCGGCCATCTCTACTGCGACCCAGTAGCGGTTCCTCTTCCCGGTCACCGGAAGAAACCCCGAGTCCACAACACTTCCAAACCAGGTCAATGATAGTATACTCAGGCCACATGGACCCGGGGAATCGGAACACAGAGTCAAGCGCCATCCAAAGTTTGGCTTCCCGAGTTCAGTCTCAAGAGGCGACACAGGGTCAGGTGATGCAATATCTCCAGGAATTGTCTGGCCGATTGGATCAAATCCAAGCATCCTTAGCCTCCGCAATTCCGGCTCCAGCTCCCGTAACTGCTCCAGTTGCTGTTTCCAGTAATGTCCAACCTCCGGCCGGTACCAGGTCACGTCTTCAGCTTCCTACTCCTTCCCGCTATAATGGGAACCCAAAGAATTGCCGTGGTTTTTTAAATCAGTGCGAGGTGCACTTCGAGCTGCTCTCTCATAACTTCCCTACGGATCGCTCTAAGGTAGCGAATATCATTTCCCTGCTTGAAGGGTCAGCGTTGGATTGGGTGTCTCCGTTGTGGAATCGATCTGATCCCGTGGTTTCCAACTACACCAACTTCATCACGTCCTTTCGAAGAATCTTCGACGAGCCCGGCAGGATGACCACTGCTTCTTCCGACTTGCTCCGTGTTCGTCAGGGCTCCCGTTCCGTGGGTCAGTACGTGGTTCATTTCCAGACCATTGCCTCTGAATTGCGCTGGAATAATGACGCTCTGAGAGCTGCCTTCTGGAACGGTCTCTCCGACCGGCTGAAAGATGAGTTGGTCACAAGGGATCTGCCGGATCCATTAGAATAGTTGATTTCCCTTTGCGTCAAGGTGGATCTTCGGATGCAGGAGCGTGGAAGAGAACGTAGCCGTTCAGATCGTTCCAGGTTCCGGAACCCTACTCCTAGACCGGTGGCTATGCCTAGCTCGGACGAGCCCATGCAAATTAACCAATCCCGACTGTCTCCGGAAGAACGACAGCGTCATCGTGAGGGTAAACTTTGCCTTTACTGTGGAGCCGCAGATCATTTCCTCAAGTTTTGTAAATCCCGTCCGGGAAACGGGCAGGCCTAGCTTGTTCCGGAGGAGTCAAGCTGGGGGTTACGACAAAATCTTCTCCAATTTTGGACTGTTTGCTTCCTGTAACTTTAGTCACCGATTCAGCCTCCAAGTCTTGTGAAGCCCTGTTGGATTCCGGAGCTGCGGGGAACTTCGTTTCTTCCTCCTGTGTCCAAAGCATGGATTTAAAGTTACGGCCTATCGAGCGGCCTATTTCGTTGATGGCTATCAACGGTACTAGAATTTCCAAGGGTCTCATAATGTGGCGCACAGAGCCAGTTAAGCTGCAGGTCGGGGCTCTACATCAAGAAAGTCTGGAACTCTTGGTGATTCCAGAAATGCATCACGATCTGGTCCTTGGAATGCCTTGGCTGAAAATTCATAATCCCCACATTGACTGGAAGTCTTCTCAAATTCTGTCTTGGTGTTCCTTTTGTCACGCTAACTGTCTCACTCCCGTTTGTCCGCTCCGTGTCTCTTCTAAGACGGATGAAGAGCATATTCCGGAGGCGTATCAAGGGTACAAGGATGTGTTTTCAGAACAAGCAGCTGATCTGTTACCACCTCATAGGCCTTGGGACTGCTCTATTGACCTTGTCCCAGGGAAGACGCCACCTCGTGGTCGCACATATCCCCTGTCTCTTCCCGAGACTCAAGCTATGTCGGAATATATTAAGTCCAATCTGCTCAAGGGATTTATTCGCCCCTCTTCCTCCCCTGCTGGAGCGGGCTTCTTATTCGTGAAGAAGAAGGACGGGGGGTTGAGACCATGTATCGACTACCGCGGCTTAAACGATATCACTATCAAGAATAAATACCCCTTGCCACTAATCACAGAGTTATTTGATAGGGTTCGTGGAGCCCGCGTTTTCTCCAAACTCGACTTGAGGGGAGCTTATAATCTTATACGCATCCGAGAAGGGGATGAATGGAAGACTGCCTTCAATACCCGGGATGGACATTACGAATACCTGGTGATGCCGTTCGGTCTTAGTAATGCTCCTGCTGTTTTCCAGGGATTCGTCAACGAAATCTTCCGAGACATGTTACATCAGAGTGTTGTGGTATATTTGGACGACATACTGATTTTTTCCAAAAATCTTGTTGAACACTGGACTCAAGTCAAAGAAGTGCTCCACCATTTACGAGAGAATCATCTCTATGCTAAGCTTTCCAAATGTACCTTTGAAGTAACATCAATTCCGTTCCTCGGTTATATCATCTCGGGGACGGAGCTTCGCATGGATCCGGAAAAGCTCTCTGCCATTCGTGACTGGACTCAGCCTCTCTCTTTAAAAGCAATACAAAGATTCCTGGGCTTTGCGAATTACTACAGGAAATTCGTTAGAGGTTTCTCCACCATTGTTGCGCCCATTACTGCCTTGATGAGAAAGGGCTCTAATCCGAGTTTGTGGCCTCCTGAAGCCATTGAAGCCTTTTCCCACTTGAAGTTAGCTTTCATGTCTGCTCCTGTTCTCCAACAACCAAATTTCGATGAACCTTTCTTCCTAGAGGTTGACGCATCTTCAGTCGGGGTTGGGGCCGTTCTCTCTCAGTACTCCTCTGATAAGAAATTACATCCGTGTGGCTTCCATTCTCGTAAATTCTCTCCGGCCGAACGAAATTACACTATTGGAGAACAGGAACTTTTGGCAATTAAATCCGCCTTGGAAGAGTGGAGATACCTCTTAGAAGGGGCTAAACATGTGTTTACCATTTACACGGATCACAAAAATTTGTTGTACATCAAATCCGCACAATGCTTTGTCAAAGTCGAAAAATATCATGCTACACGCTGCCATATATTCACCCCATGCGCTTGCCCGCTGCACGTGCACATTCTCTCCCGTGCGTGCACATATTCGCAACTGCGTAATGAAGCTTCTACGGCCGTGCGCATTGGCGCATGATATGTGCATTTACGGTAGGGTTTGTGTGCGTCTAGCGGGCGACTCAAATGTTACATAGTAAATCCAAATAGTATGTTTTATAGGTAATGTTCCCCTTAATAATAACTGAAAGTTTGTTTATTGTAACTGGTCGCTGGACGGAGGAATTCCTCTTTGCATGATAAGAAGGGTCAGACAGGGTTTGAGCAGTGGTGTTTGGTACCTAACTAAAGAACATTTTATTAGAAACAATCCGGTACTGGTTAGGTAAAGATTAATCGCTCCTGCGTATAGTTATGTCTATTAGTAGTTTCTGGACATTTACTATATTTGCAGTTCATTATCCATGCGGCGGGAATCCTGAGATTCCCTCCCACCTGAGCAGTTCGATATAGTCACAGCCCACTTGTTCAAACTAACCTATGACCTTTTGTTATAATGCGAGGAGACATTCCTGTGTCCAATGAACAATGAGATTATAGGTCCCTTTGTAGTGTACTGTACGCAGTGTATATAAGAACAGCCAGCCTGGCCAGCTCAGTCTTCTCTCCACAACGGTTTTCATCATTGACTAACTAGGGAGCTGGTACCAGGACTGCGCAGCGATCGTTCCCAGTGTGTAAGTCTTTCTCTGTAACCAACTTGTTCTCTGTTTGTATTTGCCATACTATCTCTCTCTCTCTGTTATTGTTAAACTGTTGTATATTGTATATGTGTAGTTATTATGTTTAGATATTGATGTTAGCCTGTAGTGTATGAACTGTTAACTGTTTTCCCCTTTTTACATAGCTAGATATTGTTAGTAAAGGTGTTGGAACCTTAGCAAGGTATTGTGTGTTTATTACATTGCTGAGAGTATTCAGAGCGTCTCAATCGCTCAAGAGGCTTTCATACAATAGAGGTTAATTAGCATTACATTGTGTTCACATTACAAAACCAAGGTTTACAGTATAGGCTCAGCCTTTCATTGTGTTGCATACAAGGTTTACAGAGTGTCATCCCGTGTGTGTCTGCGCCGCTCGTGTTCCCCTCGTGGTCACGAGCGTCCGCTACGCTGGTAGCGTAGCATTACGGTCGTCGGCCGCCTATAGCGTGCTCGATACCAAGCGTTAAGCTGTGAGCGAGCGTGCCGCATGTGCGTCTCGACCACGGCTAAGCGTCTGCTACATTAAGTGCGTACCCTTACGGTACCCTATACGCCAATTGCGTACTGAGTCTCTTACCCACATATAGTGAATGTTATAAGATAAATATTTAGCTTTATCAATTGGCGGCTCGTCCGTCCTCCACATATCCGCACTAGCGAACACAGACTTTATCTGTCAGCAAGGGCGGGAAGGCAGTATCCCTTCGTATCCGTATTGGTGGTAAGGGATACAGTAGTGCTGACTAGATAAGCGTCTGCATCGCTACGCTGTAGGAGTGCTGGTGGAATCCGGAACCGGAAGGTAAGAACAAAACGCTATTGTCTTTTAAAACTGTTTATCTCTGTTTTGCGTACGCAACACACGCACACACCTGCATTTCTTTTATTTGTGTATTTCCACACCTCACCTTCCTGCTTGCCATTTATCATTGATAACGTGCTGAGAAAGATTTGTTGCTATTGGTAGTAAAAAGTAATATTAATACGTTAAGGAGTAATTTGTAAAACACGCACACGGCTTGCCTAAGATACAAGGAAGTTCTGTGTGGTGTTCAGTAAATGATTACAGTTAAAGATCATTTACTTTGATATAAATGTGTTAGTTGTATTTCTGTGGATATACCTGGCTTGCGTACACGTGTCTCTAACAAAGGGCGGGACTAGCGTACGCGACGCAAGGGCCGACGCACGGAGCGTATATTACGCAACGGAGCGTCTGGGTACGCCCACATAATACAAATCACACGATAGTATTGTTTTAGTAGGCGATATGGAGGCAACGAGATAATAGCGCAAGTCAATCTCAGTGTCCTAAATTTTAAGCTAATAGATCCTTCTCTAGTTGTAACTCCTTTCGGGATTAGCCTGCGATACTGAATGAAAGGGATTTCTGCGCAGAAACGAAAGTAAAGAGTATATGAGGTGAAAGAGTGTGTATACATATATATAAGTTTCTAAATTTTGGGTGGAACCACAGGAAATCATCGAGTTCTCGTGAGGTACATACGTGTAAGTGACGGCACGGTGGCTTGGGAGGCATCCTTTGTTAAACATATTTAAAGAAGAGCATTAGAGATAGCAGACCAGGAGGTCCAGGTACAGCAGACTAGGAAGTCCGCTATAGATAAAGAGTAAAGAAGCACAACACCAGGAAGGGTTGGTGCGGTACCCATATAGGCCATTAAGCTCTGGCTGAAGGAATTCGCAGCCGCAATTTTCGATTCCACTGGTCGCTCCGCACATAAGATTAGTTGCTTATGTGCAGAACGATTGTACCGCACGTAATTGTGTGCATTAGTTAGTAACTTGACCCAGTACCATTTGCGTACGCTAGAGGGGTCATAAACGCTATTTGTACATTCTAACGTGATTTGTGTAATTTTTTTATTTTAAGGGAGGTTTGCTGGTCACTCGGGAATTCTCTAACAACCAATAGTTACTGGGAAGGGTTAAGTGCTCTTCGGATCACATCCACATGTTCCAGTAAATAAAGGTTCATAGGGGCCCTAGGTTGGGTACAGCAGCTCTGAGTCAGTGATTGCAGTACTGGCCAACGTGGGCGAGGAGTGAGTGGAGGTACTCGGTAAACTTCCGCCGCCGGCCTACCCCGGACATCTTGGTTTTTGTAAGGGTTCGCTGAAGACCCTGATTTGAAGGTCAGAGGTAGTGAAAGCAACACCTGCAAAGATGGGGGCCAGTTGTTCAGGTAGGGGGCGATCAACCTCGGTTCAGGTTGACTTAGTAAACCGACCAATCGGGTCGGCAAGGTATATCATGTGTGAGAAATACGGTTCACACACAGAGGTTTTGTGCGATGAATGGGAAAGAATGACTGTGCATGACGGGGAAAAGTTCCCACGGGTAGGCAGTTTTAGTCCTGAGGTGTTACAAAATCTAAGGAGAAGGATATGTCTCATTAAATCTGCAAAGAGACGGATCAAACATTATGATTATTTACAGTTATGGCAACAGGAAGGTGAAATACAGAGAGGATTGGCTCAAGCGGCTGGATCTAACCCTATCAGAAAACTGATAGCCACCGCGCCACCACCACCATACATAACGGGAGAGAAGGTGGTTACAGAGAATGGCACACTGGTGTATGATAAACATGCACTTAGTAACTGTATAAATGTTAAGAATAATGTAACTAAGATTGTTGATGCTAATACTAACCCGTGCAAGCTGTGCCCTGTTTTAAACTTTCCCCAGGATTGTGACCAAGAGGATGAACCCACAACAATATCGGCACTCTCTCTAGCAGCCACCATAGCAGAAACAACAGTGGGCACGTCCCAACCAGTAAAAGCAGTATCAAAGGCCCCTAGTGGAGGGACAGGTGAGGTCGTATCAACTGGTAAGTACGGCACTGTACAATATGCTGAAACCATTGCACCACATGCTGTAGAATGTACTCAGAATGATGTTATTGAACTTAATCCCGTTAGGGTAATTGCACTGACACTTCAGGAGTCACTCCTGTCAGACACATCACCATGCACTGCCCCTTTTCCCGAACGGAATTAAGATCAATGGTGTCTGAATTCCCTGATCCTAGGAAAGATCTAGTTGCAAGCCAGAAGTACATTAGAGAGCTAGGAAATACTGTGGAGCCCAATAACAAAGACTGGCAGATATTGCTGAGGGCATGTTTACCCTCCAATGTCGACTCAGCGAGATTTATAGCTGACTGTAAATTAGACGAAGAGGTACCCCTTACGGATGTGTACAACCAAGATAATGTAAAGAGAATAAATTTACAGTTAAGAGAGTATTTCCCAGCTGTTGCCAAATGGAACAAAATTTTCTCCATCAAACAAAAAGAGGGAGAAACAGCTGCTGATTATTTTCATCGGGCACTACAGGAAATGGCTAAGTATACAGGAATAGAAGACATTAAGACAAATGTGAATCATAGAGAAGTAGCAGTATCTGTGTTAATGGATGGTTTAAAGGAAGTATTGAGGACAAGGGTACAGACCACCCAACCATGTTGGCGAGGTTTGTTGGTGGCTACCTTGAGAGAGGCCGCTATTGATCATGATCGGAACATCACCAGACACAGGGAGTCACAGAGTGATAAGTTAATGGCCGTAAGTATACAGGCCCTGACCACAAGGCCACCTCAGTATAAGTCTCCGACCCCTGTGGGTAAGTCAAATGTGGTAACTTGTTATTACTGTCATAAAGAGGGACATTTTGCACGAGACTGTAGATCGAAAAATGCACAAAAATCATATCAACCCCCTAGACAACGACATGACACACGAAATTGGGATCAAGGACCGCAGAGACGGAGTTATGAGCCACACGCAGGGGAAACAAAAAGGTATCCCCCAAAAAGAGATTGGCAAGTCTCTGATAGTTCCCATTTACCCCCTTCACAGGTAATAGCTGCCAGTGCAATGCAGGGAGGCCACCACATACAACAGGGGTGGGGCCACACCTGTAGTCTGCAGCCATTGAAATTAATTGCGAGCCTTGGAAATTAACCTGAGGTCACAATTGATGTAGCTGGTAAATCTCTAAATTTCCTTGTAGATACGGGGGCGGCCAAGTCAGTGATAAATTCGACCGTGGGCATGAGAACCACTGGTAAAACAATTCCAGCCATGGGAGTAACAGGAGTAGTACAGCACTACCCTTTAAGCAAACCTGCAGAGATTACGATAGGGCCTTTGCATGCCAAGCATTCTTTTCTGCTAGCTGCATCGGCTCCGACTAATCTCCTAGGGAGAGATTTACTGTGCAAAATGGGATGTGTCATATATTGTACTCCTGAAGGTGTGTTCTTGGACATACCCGAAAACCACGCTCAGGAAGTGCAGGATATGCTAGACTCACCAACAAGATTAATGTCCCACACTGATGTTGTAAATAGGTGTCCGTCCAAGGTAGAGGAAATGATTTCCCAGATACCGGAATCACTTTGGACCAAGGATGGACAAGACACTGGATTAATGGCAAACGTAGCCCCAGTAGTTGTACAAGTAAAAGATGGTAGGATAGCTCCAAAAATCCCACAATACCCTGTGAAGCCAGAGGTGGAGTTAGGAGTTTTCCCTGTAATAGAGCGCTTGCTACAACAGGGCATTCTGGTAAGAACATCCAGCACTGCCAATAGTCCCATCTTCTCTGTTAAAAAGAGTGGGGGAGGGGTTACAGATTAGTGCAGGATCTAAGAGGGATCAACAAAATAGTTGAGAGTCAATTCCCCGTAGTGCCAAATCCAGCTGTCATCCTTATGCAAATCCCTCCCACTGCCAAATTTTTCACTGTGATTGACCTCTGCTCTGCCTTCTTCTCGGTACCTCTGCACCCTGACAGTCAATACTTATTCGCATTTACATACAGAGGAGTTCAGTACACCTGGACTCGATTACCACAAGGTTTCATTGACAGTCCAAGTATTTTCTCTCAGGCCTTGCATGATTGTTTACAGTCTTTCCAACCTGAGAGTGGATCAGTATTAATACAGTACGTGGATGATTTACTGCTGTGTTCTGATTCACTAGAAGCGTCCCTGAGAGATACGAAACAACTCATGTTTCATCTTTCAGACACAGGACACAAGGTTTCCAAAGATAAGTTACAATTATGCCAGACCAGGGTGAAGTATTTGGGACACTGCCTAACACAAGGACTGAGACACCTTACTGCTGATAGAATTCAAGCAATTCGTGACATGACCCTGCCACAAACCCAGTAACAGATTAGAACGTTTTTAGGAATGTGTGGGTATTGCCGTAACTGAATCCCAGGTTTTTCCATACTGGCCTTGCCTTTACAGGAGATGGTCTCCTCAAACAAACCTGATCGGATTTCGCACACAGACGAGTCTGAGATGGCATTTGAGAGACTTAAACAGTGCCTAACGCAGGCACCAGCATTAGGTATGCCAGATTATGGAAAACCCTTTGAACTGTACGGAACAGAGAGTGCTGGGTGCGCAGCAGGTGTCTTAACCCAGAAGCATGGTGATGCCAGCAGGCCGGTAGCCTACTATAGCGCTCAGCTAGACACGGTAGCGCGATCCCTCCCCACATGCTTGCGAAGCGTTGCAGCAATAGCATTGCTAGTAAGTAAAAGCGAAGATGTAGTGCTAGGACACAACCTCACAATTCATACACCACATGCAGTGTCAGCTTTACTGAATTCTGCCCAAACCAGACACGTCTCATCAGCGCGGTTTACAAGATGGGAATTGGCATTGATGGCCCCCGTAAACATCACCATAAGGAGATGCAACGCACTAAATCCTGCAACATATCTCCCAGGTGTGCCTGGACAGGCACAAAGGGTGGAGGATGAGAGTGATGGTGAAGGAGGATTTAGTAAGGACAGCGACACACATGATTGTATGGAATATTTGGCCCAAAATTTCACGGCAAGGCCTGACATCAGTGACAACCCACTGGAAGATGTAGATTTTACTTTCTACACTGACGGTAGTTGTCACAGACAGACGGACTCGGGAGACTTGTGTACTGGATACGCAGTCGTAGATGACCAAGGTACCATAGAAGCGGAACCCCTAGGCCCACCACACTCAGCACAAGTTGCTGAACTGGTTGCCCTAACCAGAAGCATGCGAATTGGCTAAAGGCAAGTCAGCCAATATCTACACAGATTCTAGGTACGCCTTCGGAGTGGTCCATGATTTCGGGGCCCTATAGCGCCTCAGAAGTTTCATGACGGCAGCCGGCACACCAGTAGCGCATGCAGCCCACATCAAAAGACTTCTAACAGCGATACAGGAACCCGACAGAGTGGCTGTTATCAAGTGTAAAGCTCACACGTATAGCCAAGACCCGGTATCACTTGGTAACAGCCGAGCAGACGAAGCTGCTAAATCAGCAGCCAGTAACCCCATACAAACAGACAGTACACAACTGATGGTATTTGATACTGTAAACACACAGAAATTATATGAAATGCAAAATTTGTGTTCACCACAAGAAAAGGCAGTTTGGAGGTCAAAAGGATATGGCAAGGAGTCCTCAGGACTCTGGACAGATGGACAGGGTAAGCCAGTGGCACCCAGAGCATACCTTCCAAGTCTAGCGGAAGCGGCACATGGGCTGACTCATCTAGGCAAAGAAGGAATGTGTAAGTTGGTAAGAGCTTATTGGTGCGCCCCAGGATTTTCTTCCCATGCGGGTAAAAGAGCGATGACATGTCTCACCTGCTTGAGGAAGAATATCGGAAAGGCAATACCGACAGAGCCATCCCATATCCCTCCGACAGATGGCCCTTTTCAGGTAATACAAATTGATTTCATACAATTGCCACCTTGTAGAAATTTAAAATATGTATTGGTTTGTATTGACGTGTTCTCAAATTGGGTTGAAGCATTTCCCGCGGCCACAAATACCGCTGTGTTTACTGCAAAGAAAATTGTGCAGGAATTTGTGTGCAGGTATGGTATCCCTAGAATCATTGAGAGTGATAGGGGTACCCATTTCTCTGACGTCCTAGTGGATGCTGGGAACTCCGTAAGGACCATGGGGAATAGCGGGCTCCGAAGGAGGCTGGGCACTCTAGAAAGATTTTTGACTACCTGGTGTGCACTGGCTCCTCCCACTATGACCCTCCTCCAAGCCTCAGTTAGATTTTGTGCCCGGCCGAGGTTGGATGCACACTAGGGGCTCTCCTGAGCCCTTAGAAAGAAAGTATAGATTTAGGTTTTTTATTTTCAGTGAGACCTGCTGGCAACAGGCTCACTGCAGCGAGGGACTAAGGGGAGAAGAAGCGAACTCGCCTGCTTGCAGCCGGATTGGGCTTCTTAGGCTACTGGACACCATTAGCTCCAGAGGGATCGACCGCAGGCCCAGTCCTGGGTGTTCGGTCCCGGAGCCGCGCCGCCGTCCCCCTTACAGAGCCAGAAGCAAGAAGAGGTCCGGAAAAACGGCGGCAGAAGACATCAGTCTTCACCAAGGTAGCGCACAGCACTGCAGCTGTGCGCCATTGCTCCTCATACACACTTCATACTCCGGTCACTGAGGGTGCAGGGCGCTGGGGGGGGGGCGCCCTGAGAAGCAATAATAACACCTTGACTGGCAAAAATTCCACAATATATAGTCCGAGAGGCTATATATGTGGAAAATACCCCTGCCAGAATATGGAAAAAAGCGGGAGAATAGTCCGCGGAAAAGGGGCGGAGCTATCTCTCACAGCACACTGGCGCCATTTCTCCTTCACAGATCCGCTGGAAGGAAGCTCCCTGGCTCTCCCCTGCAGTCTACACTACAGAACAGGGTAAAAACAGAGAGGGGGGGCACTAAATTTAGGCGCAGTATATAATATATAGAAAAGGCAGCTATATGGGACATAACTCAGTTAGTCCCTGCATTATATAGCGCTCTGGTGTGTGCTGGCATACTCTCACTCTGTCCCCCCAAAGGGCTTTTGTGGGTCCTGTCCTCATTCGGAGCATTCCTTGTGTGTGTGCGGTGTGTCGGTACGGCTGTGTCGACATGTTTGATGAGGATAATGATGTGGAGGTGGAGCAGATGCCTTTAGAAGGGATGTCACCCCCTGCGGGGCAGACACCTGAGTGGATGAGCTTATGGAAAGTAATGAGTGCACGTATAGACTCCTTACATAAGAAAATTGACGACATGCCAAATGTGGGACAGCCGACTTCTCAGCTCGTGCCTGCCCAGGCGTCGCATGGGTCGTCAGGGGCTCTAAAACGCCCGCTACCGCAAGCAGACCCAGATGTCGACACTGATACTGACACCAGTGTCGACGACGATGAGGCTAACCTGATGCCCACTAAGGCCATTCACTGCATGATTGAGGCAATGAAAGAGGTGTTACACATTTCTGATATAACTACAGGTACCACTAAAAAGGGTATTATGTTTGGAGAGAAAAAACTACCCATAGTTTTTCCCCCATCAGATGAATTAAATGAAGTGTGTGAAGAAGCGTGGGCTTTCCCTGATAAAAAAATTGGTAATTCCTAAGAAGGTACTAATGGCGTTCCCTTTCCCGCCAGAGGATAGGTCACGTTGGGAAACACCCCCCAGGGTGGATAAAGCGCTCACACGTTTGTCTAAAAAGGTGGCACTACCGTCTCCGGATACGGCCGCCCTCAAGGAACCTGCTGATAGAAAGCAGGAGGCGATCCTGAAGTCTGTATATACACACTCAGGCATTATACTTAGGCCAGCTATTGCGTCAGCTTGGATGTGCAGTGCTGCCGCTGCGTGGTCAGATAAACTGTCAGAAAATATTGACACATTAGACAGAGACACGATCCTGTTAACCATAGACCATATAAAAGACTCAGTCTTATATATGAGAGATGCACAGAGGGAAATCTGCCGACTGGCATCTAAAGTAAGTGCATTGTCCATTTCTGCTAGGAGAGGCTTAAGGACTCGCCAGTGGACAGGAGATGCAGATTCTAAAAAGCACATGGAAGTGTTGCCATATAAGGGTGAGGAATTATTTGGGGATGGTCTCTCGGACCTAGTTTCCACAGCAACGTCTGGGAAGTCAGCATTTTTACCCCATGTCCCCTCACAGCCTAAGAAGGCGCCGTTTTATCAGGTTCAGTCCTTTCGGACCCAGAAAAACAGGCGTGGAAAAGGCGGGTCCTTTCTGTCCAGAGGCAGAGGTAGGGGAAAAAGGCTGCAACAAACAGCAGGTTCCCAGGAGCAAAAGTCCTCCCCCGCTTCTTCTTCCAAGTCCGCCGCATGACGGTGGGGCTCCACAGGCGGAGCCAGGTACGGTGGGGGGTCACCTCAAGAATTTCAGCGATCAGTGGGCTCGCTCACAGGTGGATCCCTGGATCCTGCAAATAGTATCTCAGGGGTACAAACTGGAATTCGAGGCGTCCCCACCCCACCGGTTCCTAAAATCTGCCTTGCCGATTGCTCCCTCAGACAGGGAGGCGGTGCTAGCGGCAATTCACAAGCTGTATTCCCAGCAGGTGATAATCAAGGTACCCCTACTTCAACAAGGCCGGGGTTATTATTCCACACTATTTGTGGTACCGAAACCGGACGGTTCGGTGAGACCCATTTTATATTTAAAATCCTTGAACACGTACATAAAAAAATTCAAGTTCAAGATGGAATCGCTCAGGGCGGTTATTGCAAGCCTGGACGAGGGGGATTACATGGTATCCCTGGACATCAAGGATGCTTACTTGCATGTCCCCATTTACCATCCTCACCAGGAGTACCTCAGATTTGTGGTACAGGATTGCCATTACCAATTCCAGACGCTGCCGTTTGGCCTGTCCATGGCACCGAGGGTATTTACCAAGGTTATGGCGGAAATGATGATACTCCTTCGAAAAAAGGGAGTTTTAATTATCCCGTACTTGGACGATCTCCTAATAAAAGCGAGGTCCAAGGAACAGTTGTTGGTGGGAGTAGCACTATCTCAGGAGGTGCTGCACCAGCACGGCTGGATTCTGAATATCCAAAAGTCACAGCTGGTTCCGACGACACGGCTACTGTTCCTGGGTATGATTCTGGATACAGTCCAGAAGAAAGTGTTTCTCCCGGAGGAGAAAGCCAGGGAGTTGTCATCTCTAGTCAGAAACCAAAACAGGTATCAGTGCATCGCTGCACACGGGTCCTGGGAAAGATGGTGGCTTCTTACGAAGCAATTCCCTTCGGCAGGTTCCATGCCAGAATCTTTCAGTGGGACCTGTTGGGCCAGTGGTCCAGATCGCATCTTCAGATGCATCGCTTAATAACCCTGTCTCCAAGAACCAGGGTGTCTCTACTGTGGTGGCTGCAGAGTGCCCATCTTCATGAGGGCCGCAGGTTCGGCATACAGGACTGGGTCCTGGTGACCACGGATGCCAGCCTTCGAGGCTGGGGGGCAGTCATACAGGGAAGAAACTTCC
This sequence comes from Pseudophryne corroboree, assembly GCF_028390025.1. Lineage (NCBI taxonomy): Eukaryota > Metazoa > Chordata > Amphibia > Anura > Myobatrachidae > Pseudophryne > Pseudophryne corroboree. Next base: position 534,572,082 of record NC_086446.1, on the reverse strand, counting down.
AAGGACTATGGTCGAGTCAGGAGACTTCCCTTCACATAAATATTCTGGAACTAAGGGCCATCTACAATGCCCTAAGTCAAGCAAGATCCCTGCTCCTACACCAGCCGGTGTTGATCCAGTCAGACAACATCACGGCAGTCGCCCATGTAAATCGACAGGGCGGCACAAGAAGCAGGATGGCGATGGCAGAAGCCACAAGAATGCTCCGATGGGCGGAGAATCATGTACTAGCACTGTCAGCAGTGTTCATTCCGGGAGTGGACAACTGGGAAGCAGACTTCCTCAGCAGACACGACCTCCACCCGGGAGAGTGGGGACTTCACCCAGAAGTCTTCCAGATGCTGGTAAACCGTTGGGAAAAACCACAGGTGGACATGATGGCGTCCCGTCTCAACAAAAAGTTAAAAAGATATTGCGCCAGGTCAAGGGACCCTCAGGCGATAGCTGTGGACGCTCTAGTGACACCGTGGGTGTACCAGTCGGTTTATGTGTTCCCTCCTCTGCCTCTCATTCCAAAGGTATTGAGAATAATAAGAAAGCGAGGAGTAAAAATCTACCGCTCAGACAGGACCTGTTACAGCAGGGGCCCTGTCTGTTCCAAGACTTACCGCGGCTGCGTTTGACGGCATGGCGGTTGAACACCGGATCCTAAAGGAAAAGGGTATTCCGGAAGAAGTCATTCCTACGCTTATTAAGGCCAGGAAAGATGTTACGGCAACGCATTATCACCGCATATGGCGAAAATATGTTGCATGGTGCGAGGCCAATAAGGCCCCAACAGAGGAATTTCAACTAGGTCGATTTCTGCATTTCCTGCAAGCAGGAGTGGATATGGGCCTAAAACTAGGCTCCATTAAAGTACAGATCTCGGCTCTGTCGATTTTCTTTCAAAAAGAACTAGCTTCAGTACCTGAAGTTCAGACATTTGTGAAAGGAGTGCTGCATATTCAGCCCCCATTTGTGCCTCCTGTGGCACCTTGGGATCTCAACGTGATGTTGAGTTTCTTAAAATCACATTGGTTTGAGCCACTAAAAACCGTGGATCTGAAATATCTCACGTGGAAAGTGGTCATGTTATTAGCCTTGGCTTCAGCCAGGCGAGTGTCAGAATTGGCGGCTTTATCATGTAAAGGCCCTTATCTGATTTTCCATATGGATAGGGCAGAGTTGAGGACTCGTCCCCAATTTCTCCCTAAGGTGGTGTCAGCGTTTCACCTGAACCAGCCTATTGTGGTGCCGGCGGCTACTAGTGAATTGGAGGACTCCAAGTTGCTAGACGTTGTCAGGGCCCTGAAAATATATGTTTCCAGGACGGCTGGAGTCAGAAAATCTGACTCGCTGTTTATCCTGTATGCACCCAACAAGCTGGGTGCTCCTGCTTCTAAGCAGTCTATTGCTCGCTGGATTTGTAGTACAATTCAGCTTGCACATTCTGTGGCAGGCATACCACAGCCAAAATCTGTAAATGCCCATTCCACAAGGAAGGTGGGCTCATCTTGGGCGGCTGCCCGAGGGGTCTCGGCTTTACAACTTTGCCGAGCAGCTACTTGGTCAGGGGCAAACACGTTTGCAAAATTCTACAAATTTGATACCCTGGCTGAGGAGGACCTGGAGTTCTCTCATTCGGTGCTACAGAGTCATCCGCACTCTCCCGCCCGTTTGGGAGCTCTGGTATAATCCCCATGGTCCTTACGGAGTTCCCAGCATCCACTAGGACGTCAGAGAAAATAAGAATTTACTCACCGGTAATTCTATTTCTCGTAGTCCGTAGTGGATGCTGGGCGCCCATCCCAAGTGCGGATTGTCTGCAATACTTGTAAATAGTTATTGTTAACTAAAGGGTTATTGTTGAGCCATCTGTTGAGAGGCTCAGTTGTTTTTCATACTGTCAAACTGGATATAGTATCACGAGTTGTACGGTGTGATTGGTGTGGCTGGTAAGAGTCTTACCCGGGATTCTAAATCCTTCCTTATTATGTCAGCTCGTCCGGGCACAGTGTCCTAACTGAGGCATGGAGGAGGGTCATAGTGGGAGGAGCCAGTGCACACCAGGTAGTCATAAATCTTTCTAGAGTGCCCAGCCTCCTTCGGAGCCCGTTATTCCCCATGGTCCTTACGGAGTTCCCAGCATCCACTACGGACTACGAGAAATAGAATTACCGGTGAGTAAATTCTTATTTTTACAGGTGAAGTTTTTCAAGCAATGTGTAAGTTGATGGGAATTAATAGTAAGCTGCACACTCCGTACCGCCCCCAGGCGAGTGCGAAAGTGGAAAGAGTAAACAGCACTATTAAAAACAAAGTAAGCAAGGTAATGGCTGAAACAGGATTGTTGTGGCCCGAAGCTTTGCCAATCGTATTATACAGCATCAGAACCACTCCCAGGTCCCCTCTTAATCTGTCTCCTTTTGAAATTCTGTTTGGTCGACAACCCCATGTTATGATTAACCCCCAGGATGATTTGAAGTGTAACAATGAAGTAACCGTAAAGTACTTGGTTAAGATGAGTAAGCAATTGAGGAATCAGAATGATTATCTAAAGTTGGTGATTCCTGATTTGCCAGACAATAATTGTCATGACATTGAACCTGGGGATTATGTAATGATATGGAATTTTCTACGCTCAGGTTGCCTTATTGACAGATGGGAAGGACCATATCAAGTCTTATTGACCAGCACAACAGCATTGAATGTTGCCGAGAGAGAGACTTGGGTCCATTCGTCTCATTGTAAAAAGGTCGCTGACCCAGAGAGGTCCCGTGATAAAGAACAGACGGTAGAGGTTGTATCACTAGAGTGTCTGTTCCGGGAAGGTTGAGACGACACCTGAGCGCTGAGAATAATAAGACCGGAGGCATTTGTCGAGCCAAATTTCTTTTTCCCTTTTGTTATTTTCTCCAGTTCCCATCTCCCTCCTATTCTCCTTCCCCCTTCTTATTTTTCTCCTTTTCCTCCTATAAGATGGACTTGCCCCAAGAGACTGTGATCCGGATTTTTCTGTTGACCATGATGTTGACCAGAGCAGTCTGTTTCGGTGAGAGTACCATGGAGGTCGAGAAAGGATCGGGAATGGGTTCTGATGACCAGGATGGAGGCGTAAATTTCCAAGAGCAACATAATCTCAGAGTAAAGGCGAGTATCAGAAAACGATCTGGTAGCATTGACAATAGAAGGAATTGTGAAGGATTGTTAGCTGAAGAGAACTGCATCTGTAGGCATTGTGACAATATAGTTGAGGATGGGTGCATCAAGAAATGCCAGTCCAGTTTTAATGTCCACATGGACCGGCATCCATTGAGTGACTATCATTTCTTAGTGGGTAAAGTGTTAAATCAGACAGACTGTTGGGTATGCTCTCAAGCCTCAAGGTCATAGCAAATCAGGACTAGTACCATTCCCTTTAACTGTAGGAGAGGTACTTGAGTTAAGTGGTGGGAGGCCGGTGGACAAGAGGTTTAATATCTCTAGTCCTCCTAGTTTGAAGCTCCACCAGTATCATGTGGATAGGTCTTTAGTATGCTTTAAAATTTCCAATCCCCGAAAGCCGGGAAATTGGGAAGTGTCATGGAGTAATCAAACCATGACATTTTAATATAGAGCCGATAGAATGCCCATAGAAACAGAACTTATACGCCAGATAGCCAACAGTGGAAAATATTTCCGGTATAGGTATACTTTAGGAAGTAGGACCATGCGAGTTGGAGAAGTATCACCAGGATACTGTGCACATATCGTACAACCTGATACGTGTACTAGACAGATGGGAGAGTTAGGGTTAGGAGATTTCACATGGAAAATTTGTAACATGGTAATGTCATACTCCGTCCCATATGTTCTCCCCGATGATGCATATTTCATATGTGGGAGAAATGCGTATAAGTGGCTTGCCCCAAACTCAGAGGGATTGTGTTACATTGGAAAAGTACTGCCTGAAGTAATGACTGTATCCCATAACAAAATAAAAGACATTCACCGCGGTGCCCAAGCTCCTTATACTCACACTCATTACGAGCACATCGTTAAACGGCACCTGATAGAGAGGACAGAGCACTCGGCCTCTGATCTGATCCATGAATCCACCAGGATTCAATTCCTACTCGCGTTAGATATCACTCGTACCGCCAGAGGAGTGATAAATTATAAATATATATCTGCGCTAGCGAACTTGTTAGACAATATCACCGAAATGTATGACGACACGTTCAGGTACACTGGGAAAGAGTTACAAGCCTACAAAACAGAGCTGGTTCAGCATAGGATGATTCTCAATTATCTCACAGCAGTGACAGGCGGGTATTGTGTTACCCTAGCAACTCAATATGGAATAAAGTGCTGCACGTACATTACAAACAGCACGGAGGACCCAGCCGAGGTCATAGACCAAAAGATGGATGACATTTTACAATTAAAGTGGGAGTTTCGAAGGAAACACAATCTCACACTCGCTGCTGTGGGTAATGAGCTGACCAGTTGGGTGTCATGGTTGAACCCACGAAATTGGTTCTCTGGTTTAGGAGGATGAACCCAAGGTATTATAATGGACGTAGGGAAGTTTCTCTTGTGTATTCTGGGAGTCGTCATATTGGTTGGCCTGATATTTAGATGCGTTCGGACTTTAACGAAGTGTAAAGGTAGTACCAGAGTGATGAGTCTGAGGAGCGAAGACACTGTAATAACAACAACTAATTTGAAGTATGACCCAACGATAGAGACAATGTTGTGATGAAAATGTGATTCCACGGTCCGTTTCTTTCACCCGTTTCTCCTTTGTTTCCTCCAAGGTACAAAGACATCCGCTTGGAAAAAGAATTTGACAACCTCTTTTATACAGACCATTGATGAACTATGCTACAAGCCCCCAATATCCCTAGTGACTTTAACTTTTACGATAGCCAAATACTTTAGAGACTGTAACTTTATGGACAATGGAACAACTTTTGCTCGCTATTTATAGCAAAAGCACCGAGAGACATCAGACAACATGTACATCAAGACAAGACATCAGACAAGACCTCAATCGGCGACTGTTTATATAAACTCACATAGTTTACGACTGCATTTATAACAATTGTTTCTTATCCTCATCTCTACAACCTCCAGGTAATGACACACATAGTCGATAGGGAATATAGACACATATATCAGCATTCACATGTTCCCCCCTTCATGTATCATCAACTAAATGTGCTCCCCATTTGTTGCAACCAAAAGCCGAAAAGAGCTCGGTAGAGTTTGACAGCCCATCCACAGATCCCTGACACGGGATAAGAAGGATTCAAATGTATACTTCGCAATACCTCGAAGCTTGATTTAAAAGACGTACGGCAACGATGATACATGACCCCTCAAACATGGATTCATACACACATGCTTCTACTATCTCACTAGGTCATACCTTTTTCCCACCTTCTCCTCTCCTCCCTTTACCCAATCATAAAAAGGTATTTACATGATGACATATATTTTTCTTTTTTTGAACTGTTTTAGGAAGTGGCAGTTATTGATGACTGCCAAAGGGTGGACTGTCAAAGTCGAAAAATATCATGCTACACGCTGCCATATATTCACCCCATGCGCTTGCCCGCTGCACGTGCACATTCTCTCCTGTGCGTGCACATATTCGCAACTGCGTAATGAAGCTTCTACGGCCGTGCGCATTGGCGCGTGATATGTGCATTTACAATAGGGTTTGTGTGCGTCTAGCGGGCGACTCAAATGTTACATAGTAAATCCAAATAGTATGTTTTATAGGTAATGTTCCCCTTAATAATAACTGAAAGTTTGTTTATTGTAACTGGTCGCTGGACGGAGGAATTCCTCTTTGCATGATACGAAGGGTCAGACAGGGTTTGAGCAGTGGTGTTTGGTACCTAACTAAAGAACATTTTATTAGAAACAATCCGGTACTGGTTAGGTAAAGATTAATCGCTCCTGCGTATAGTTATGTCTATTAGTAGTTTCTGGACATTTACTATATTTGCAGTTCATTATCCATGCGGCGGGAATCCTGAGATTCCCTCCCACCTGAGCAGTTCGATATAGTCACAGCCCACCTGTTCAAACTAACCTATGACCTTTTGTTATAATGCGAGGAGACATTCCTGTGTCCAATGAACAATGAGATTATAGGTCCCTTTGTAGTGTACTGTACGCAGTGTATATAAGAACAGCCAGCCTGGCCAGCTCAGTCTTCTCTCCACAACGGTTTTCATCATTGACTAACTAGGGAGCTGGTACCAGGACTGCGCAGCGATCGTTCCCAGTGTGTAAGTCTTTCTCTGTAACCAACTTGTTCTCTGTTTGTATTTGCCATACTATCTCTCTCTCTCTGTTATTGTTAAACTGTTGTATATTGTATATGTGTAGTTATTATGTTTAGATATTGATGTTAGCCTGTAGTGTATGAACTGTTAACTGTTTTCCCCTTTTTACATAGCTAGATATTGTTAGTAAAGGTGTTGGAACCTTAGCAAGGTATTGTGTGTTTATTACATTGCTGAGAGTATTCAGAGCGTCTCAATCGCTCAAGAGGCTTTCATACAATAGAGGTTAATTAGCATTACATTGTGTTCACATTACAAAACCAAGGTTTACAGTATAGGCTCAGCCTTTCATTGTGTTGCATACAAGGTTTACTGAGTGTCATCCCGTGTGTGTCTGCGCCGCTCGTGTTCCCCTCGTGGTCACGAGCGTCCGCTACGCTGGTAGCGTAGCATTACGGTAGTCGGCCGCCTATAGCGTGCTCGACACCAAGCGTTAAGCTGTGAGCGAGCGTGCCACATGTGCGTCTCGACCACGGCTGAGCGTCTGCTACATTAAGTGCGTACCCTTACGGTACCCTATACGCCAATTGCGTACTGAGTCTCTTACCCACATATAGTGAATGTTATAAGATAAATATTTAGCTTTATCAGCTTGAATCCTCGCCAAGCGAGATGGGCACTTTTCTTTACTCGATTTTCTTTTGTTATCAAGTACCGGGCCGGGACTCTCAATACTAAAGCAGATGCGCTGTCCCGTTCACAAGTTTCCACAGACGAGGATGAATCTTTTGAGCGGAGTTTAATTCTAAATCCAGTTTCTGTCTCCGCTGCTTTAACTACTCCAGCTCCTCCTCCTGGAAGAATGTCCGTACCTGCTAGATTCCGGCCAAGAATATTACAGTGGGCCCATAACTCCAAGTTTTCCGGTCATCCCGGTGCCCAGAAGATGTACAAGTTTCTGCAAAGGTCTTACTGGTGGAACACCATGAGGAAGGATGTACAGGATTACGTTAATTCTTGTCCACAGTGTACACAACATAAATCTCCTCGCCTGCCTCCTGCTGGGTTGCTTCGTCCTTTGCCTATTCCTGTGAGACCCTGGACTCACATTTCCATGGACTTCATCACTGACTTGCCTTGTTCCAAGGGTTGCAACACCGTCTGGGTGATCGTCGACCGTTTTTCGAAGATGGCACACTTCGTTCCATTGACTGGTCTACCGACAGCTCCGAAACTAGCTCTACTATTCATCCAAGAACATTTTCGGTTGCATGGGTTGCCACAGGAAATAGTCTCTGATCGTGGGGTACAGTTCACCGCAAGGTTTTGGAAAGCCCTCTGCTCAACTTTACAGATTAAGCTTAAGTTTTCCTCCGCTTATCATACCCAAACGAATGGACAAACGGAACGAGTCAATCAAGATCTAGAGACTTTCCTTCGTCTTCATCTCTCGCCTTCACAGGACAACTGGGTGGAGTTGTTACCTTGGGCGGAGTTTGCCCATAACCATTCGTTTCATTCTTCCACTGGTGAATCTCCATTCTTCGTCAACTACGGGTTCCATCCACGTGTTCCGGAATTACCAAGCCTTCCGATAGAAGAGGTTCCAGCTGTAACGTCCACTCTACAACACTTCGGACAAATTTGAAGTAAGATTCATGCTAATCTTAAGAAGGTTTCAGTCCGGTACAAGTTCTTCGCAGATAAGAAACGGCGAGCCGCTCCTCAATACAAGGTTGGTGACAGGGTATGGCTGTCCACACGTAATCTCCGGTTGAAGGTGCCCACCATGAAGTTTGCTCCAAGATTCATCGGTCCTTACCCTGTGCTACAAGTCCTAAATCCTGTGGTCTGTAAGCTGGGTTTACCTTCTCACCTACATATACCAAATGCCTTCCATGTTTCTCATCTTCGTCCTCTCGTCCTTAATCGTTTTCATTCAAAGACCTCTAGCCCCACCTCTGTGCAGACTGAAACAGGAACAGACTTCGAGATCAAGACTATTCTAGACTCTCGTTACCTTCATAAGAATCTGCAATATCTGGTGGAATGGAAAGGATATGGTCCTGAGGAGAGAAGTTGGATAAATGCTTCTGAGGTCTCGGCTCCTCGACTAATCCGGATTTTCCATTCTAGACACCCTACGAAACCAGGAAAGTGTCCAGGGGCCACTCCTAGAGGAGGGGGTACTGTCACAGAGCCGCCGCGGTCTCCATACTTACCCCTCCGGGCGCGCTGGGTCTCCGTGCGGCCGTCCTCGCTGGCGGTTCCCGGCATCCAGCGCTCCGTCCAGCCAGCGTGTGCGCTCGACGTCCACGGGAGGTGCGGGTGACGTCATCGGTACCTCCACCAATCAGGCCCTGGCGGGAAGTTCAAATTCAGACGCCGGGCAATGCTCCGGCGCCTGAGTATCATCGTTGCTGCGATTGTGGTGGTGATCTCCAGAGCTCCCATTTCTCCGTGCTTCCCAGCACCTCCGTGCCTCAGCATCTCCGTGCTTCCCAGCACCTCCGTGCCTCAGCATCTCCGTGCTTCCCAGCACCTCCGTGCCTCAGCATCTCCGTGCTTCCCAGCACCTCGGTGCCTCAGCATCTCCGTGCTTCCCAGCATCTCCGTGCCTCAGCATCCCCGTGCCTCAGCACCTCCGTGCCCCAGCACTCAGCACCTCCGTGCCTCCAGTGTCTCCGTGCCTCAGCATCTCTGTGCTTCCCAGCATCTCCGTGCCTCAGCATCCCCGTGCCTCAGCACCTCCGTGCCCCAGCACTCAGCACCTCCGTGCCTCCAGTGTCTCCGTGCCTCAGCACCTCCGTGCCTCAGCACCTCCGTGCCTCAGCATCTCCGTGCCTCAGCACCTCCGTGCCTCAGCACCTCCTTGCCTCAACACCTCCGTGCCTCAGCACTCAGCACCTCCGTGCCTCAGCACTCGGCACCTCTGTGCCTCCAGCACCTCTGTGCCTCCAGCACCACTGTGCCTCCAAGCATCTCAACGTCTCTAAGCGCCTCAGCGCCTTCAAACACCTCAATAACTCTAGCATTTCGGTGCCTCCAGCACCTCAGTGCCTCCAGCACCCCAACATCGCTCACAGTAAGCTTTTGGTACTCTCCACCAATTCATCAGCACCTTTACAAGTCTTGTCTTTTAGGAGACCTTCAAGCATTCACCCGTGCCTCCTGCCTACCGTCCTAATCCTGTATGAGGAAGACCTACATCCGGCCATCTCTACTGCGACCCAATAGCGGTTCCTCTTCCCGGTCACCGGAAGAAACCCCGAGTCCACCACACTTCCAAACCAGGTCAGTGATATAAGGGGCATGAATCAGGATTATTATTTTTTTCCTGTAGTCGCCAATGTCTTGGCGTGCAGGTTGCAAAACTGGGATATAAGGTAGTCTTCTCCTGCAACGCCAAGCCACTCTCAGCGAAGCCACACCCCTTTTTTGCACGCGCACCTTAGGCATGCGCAAATTCTTCACTATGCTGGTGCCGATTATGAGGGGGGAGGGGCACCAGAGAATTTTTTGGCTTGGGAGAGAAAAATTTCTAGTTACGCCACAGCGTACCAATGACCTATACAGTGGCATTATCACTTTTTTCTTTCTGCTGCTGATTCCTCTCCCAATGTACTTATCCATCACTGATATGTTGTTGTTGTCCATGACTTTCAACTCGCCATAGTTTCTCAAAGTTCATACAGGCTTATTTAGTCTAGACCTCAGAACATACCTCTACCTCTCCTTTATCACTCCTTTAAATTTGGGTTATTACTTTTTTTTAGGTTAATATATTGTCAGTGATGTGTACACCTATATATTGGATTATTGGAATATTATTTTATCCTATGTCCCTCCTCCTCCTCCTCTTGTGTCCTATCGACGTATGTACACTCTTACTGTTTGACTGTTGCAATTTTTATTATTGTAATGAGTATGATCACGAGCACCACAATCCTCACAGTTATTAATACACTCAACAGAAGAATTTTATTATTGGTATTGTACAACAATTGGTTAAATCTTTGTAGTTGTAACTTTATACTATACTTTTTCTTCAAAGATCCAACAATTTGAACCAAATGTTTCATAGATAGGTGCTCACTTTCCATTGTTTATCTACTAAGAATTTTTTTATATTCGCTTATGTTGCTTATTATTTGTAATTAATTACAACACTTGTCTATTGTGAAACCTAATAAAAACTTTAAACTCAAAAAAAAGAGTATTTCCACTCAAAATGGAAAGTCATTCATTAGGAAGTATCCCTCTCAGATAGGAGCTGGCTTGTCCTGCCCCCTGTGTGGCGTAATGGGTGATGGCCACACTAAAATGTGGCATATTGTTAACTTGGGGGGATTCAATGTGGCATTATATGAACTGGTGGCACTAGTGCACTTCTATGGGGCATAAATGAACTAGGGCATAAAATCAACTAGGGCACTATTACTGTATGGTGCACAACATGAACTAAGGCAAAATTTTGGGCATAAAATGAACAACCACTGCGGATGTCTCTCTAAAAGCAATAATGAGGGGCCCCTTCAAAATGTTGCTATGGGGCCCACAATGTTCTGGTTACGCCCCTGGGCCTATTCATACTCACTGCTAGCTAGCCACACTTGCCTCACATAATGCCAGTATAGTGTCAGTCTGTACAGAACATATTGATTATTGATAGAGTAACTAAATATCTTCCACCTACCAAAACCCTAGGCTTACATTGCACTTTTTATAATCTCACCAGTTAGAAGATTGAATACATTTCTTTTTTTCATAAGAAAGAGACTTTTCAATTCAATCTCTTTGTATTAGGCCCCAGAATACTCTTATGGTTTCTAATTTTCAAGAAATGACGTTCCTATATCTCCAAGCTTTCTAAGAGCGATGCACAGAAATATCAATAGTAACACATATGCTAATTTCTATGGAAACCAATTATTTCCTTCTGTATAGGATTTTCAAAGTGTTTTGCGCTAATGAAGCATTCATGTTCATTAGTCTTCTGTGTATGCTTGTCTCACATTTGTAGGCGTGCCTGCCATTAATATATTTAGCTGTTTCATGGCATAAATTAACTTGTTGCCTGCCAGGGAGAAATATGAAGCACAGTACTCTCACTGTGCACCAGAGGTTGTAGCAGCCCTTACTAGAAAATGAATGTTCTGTTTCGCCTTGCTTATTCCCATCCATTATCATTTGTGTGACAGTATTTCAGATAACATAATTTAACTCCTAATCAGGCCGGGGGTGAAGGAGGCACAAAACATGCAACTGGGTTTTTTGTTTGTTTTATCCCTTTGGGCATACTTACCTACTTTGCTGCCCTCTCCTCCGGGAGGAGGCAGCATTGTAGGTGCATGGGGGCGTGGGCGGCAGCAGGATGGCCGGTCTGCTGCGGGCGGCCGAGGAGGGTCGTGGAGGGGCAGCACGGAAAGCGGGAGGCTTGCCCACTTTTCTGGGGGGCCGGGAGGGCCACCCGATTTTCGGGAGCCTCCCGGCCATTCCGGGAGGGTAGGCAAGTATGCCTTTGGGGCATATTTATTAAAACATGCAATCTGCCCCTGATAATAAGGATTCCTTATTGCTGCAAATTCATGACAACAAGGAATACTTGTTCGCTTGAATTTGTTATAACTGATTCGCCGGGACAGGGGCTCCGATAGGATATCGGTTCCAGTGATCAGCAGAAGTGATTGCTTCTGCCATCACTTTACTTTTTTGCTTCCACAAGCTGGGCATGTGCCGAGAGTCAGCACATGAGCAAGTAGGCAGCAGAGGGGAGTGATCCTTCATATTCCAAAGCTTGGTTAGTCTGATAGCTTTGCAGCCACCATAGTAACCTATTGGAATTGCAGCTGCTGTCAGAAATGGAGGGACCATGGCAGATACTTAATATTAGCAGGTATCCCCCTCAAAAAACTATATTAATTGCAAAGTGCAACGGAATATGCTGTGCTATAAAAAAAACTGTAAATAAATAAATAATAATAATAATGACATTTTATAAAATGACCTCTTGTGATGGGTTGTGTATGAGATCCTGGCACTTACCATGCCGAAGGTCAGAAGACCAACAGTAGCATGAGGATGGGCAGGATCCCAACACACGGTGGGTATATATACTAACTCTCTCCCCTTACTTCCCTAACCCTCCCTACCTGCTGCCTAACCCTAATATCCCCCACCCCCTTCCCCGAAGCATAACCATCCCCCTTTAGTGGCTAACCCTAACGATCCCCATTAGTGCCTAACACTCCATTCTTATGCCCTTATTTATCAATGAGTGATACATTTAACTGTGAGTGATAAATTGCACCAGCCAATCAGCTCCTAACTTCCATGTCACAGGCTGTGTTTGAAAAATGACAGGAGCGGATTGGCTGGTGCAATTTATCACTCACAGTGAAATTTATCACCCATTGATAAATAAGGGCATTAATGCCTAACACTAACTATCGCCCCATGCCTAACCCTAGCCCACCCCTAGTGTCTAAACCTAACCTCCCCCCTCCTGAAGCCTAACCATAACCATCCCCAGCATACATACGTTCGGGATGCCGAAAGTTGGGATTCCGGCGTTGACATTGTGAGTGGTGTCGGGATTTCTGTGCTGGTCTTCTCTCCAGTGTTGGGATTCCACCACTAGTATCTCAACTGTCAGCATCCCAAGCGTCACATTGCCAAATGCATCCCCTTGTGATGCTCCTGTATTTAAATTAAGATCCACTTGTTCTCAACTGGTCCATATGCTTTTCTGTTCAAATCAGCCTATTAGTATAATAACCTCTTTTGATATAATCTAACTGTAAGTAGCTATTTGCATGTATTATGTTCAATTTCAAGTTTACATGGGCCATTTTATAGAACAAAAAAATAACAGGAAAATAAAGGACATCTAATTTTTATAGACATTGTCCTTTTTCAGGGCCAAACTACAGTAGATGTGTAGTATAACTGACTGATCATACAGATTGGGACATGTGCCTTACATAGCAAGGGCCAAAGATTCTGAAATCAAATTGGTTCGAAATAAAAATGTAGCACGTCCTATAAAAATATAGGAATAAGAATTTTCTCTGCTGCTCACAGATATGGTTATCAGTAAAGTGACGGAATTGACTGTTTATGTTTGCATAGCTACAAACTAAATGAACTACTTCCTATCTTGAATCCAAATTGTCAATTAAGAACAATTAACCACTGTGTACATAAGCTAACATCAATTGGGATTGATGATCCTGAGTGAATGAATCTTTTACGCTGCATCCATCGCCCATGAGTGCATATCAGGATGGAGACAGAACAATGTTTTGCTTATAATTAAAGATGAGCGAGTTTGGTAACCAAACCCACCCAAACTTACCAATTGTGAGTGGATCAGAATCCTGGCTCGGGTCTTCCAACGAGGCTCGGATCTGAAAATGAGGCAAAAGGTAATCTTCCTGGCATCAGATCTCAAGTGTTTTGGTTTGAATAAAAGTCCCTCCCTCATGATTCAGGCGCCATTTCACAGAGGAAACTGAAAGGTTAGGGTGTGTGTGGGGCTGTGGGCCTTTATATTAATATGGCAGTACTGACAAAATGGAGGGGAGACATAACTTAAGGCAAAACCTATAAAAAGGGGCACTGTATCAATCTTATTATTAGAAAAAAAAAGAAATGCCAGTAGAAACTCTGTATAATTATAACAAAAAGGGGCACTGTGTCATTAAAAAAATGTAAATAAAATTGTGTTGTAGAATAACATCCATTAGGTGCCATTACTAGAATCACTATGAGTCACAGTGTGTAAAAAAAAAAAAAAAATGAAACAAGTATTTGTTGTACAGGTTCCAACATTGTGTTGTCAAATAATAAAGATTCATTAGGTAGAAGTGCTATGAGTCACAGTGTGTAAAAAAACAAAAAACAAAACTTGTGTGTGTTGTTCAGGTTTAGGCATTAGATTGGTGGAGGATTATTTTAATGAAATGTACATATTAGCATGTCAGACTGTCCCTTTGAATACTGGGAGGAAAAAATGCAATTTGTAGCCCCTTGTACAAATTAGCTTTGCTTTACTTAAGCTGGCCACACTCCAGTGTGTACTTGGAAATAATGTTTAGCACAGCTGGGAGCCTTGTGAGCAATCATCATAGGAGGCTACGTCCTAAAAATGTGGAAATACTGATGTTCAAAAAAATAAACTACAAATTCCACAAGAACGAACTTTCCCGCCAATTACATTAAAGTATAGAGACTTCTGTAATGGTGGATTCCAGTTGAGGTGAGCTAATATTGTGTGAAGATGATGATATTAACACTGATGAAGAAAAATGACATCTTCCAACCGTAGAGAAGATTCACAACGCTGGGCCTAATTCAGACCTGCTAAATTTAGCACCTCTATGATCAGTCACACAGACATGCGGGGGACGCCCAGCACAGGGCCAGTCCACCCCGCATGTCAGGCAAGTACAAAAGCATCGCACAGCTTTTGTACTTGAAGAGTAGCTCCCCACCAGCGCACATGGTTCGGGCACGCCTGTGTCGCCCAGACCGCGCTTTTAAAACGGCGGGCAAATGCCACTGGCCCGCCCCCTCCTGCCCAGCTGTCAGCTGTCTGGCATGCACCAGCTGACTGCGGCGCCGGCCCATGTGCAGCATTGATCAGGTCTGAATAAGGCCCACTGTTAGTTGCCTTAAGCCCATTGGTTGGGGCCCAAACAAACCAAGCACTTTACCACAAAAGTGTCAGTCACTGTTGCTGAGGTGCTTGGTTTGTTAAAATGTGCATATCCTTGCAATATACAACATATTATACAACATACATATATACAAATGTAGCCATGTTCATCATGGCTACATCTAGCTGGCACGTGACTCCCAGCTTGGCTACATCTGTAAGGGTGGGTGGGATGACTGAGGATAATTCTATCTTGCACCACTTTTCATTATGGGCTGTATTTTTGAGGAGCATTGGTGATGGTCTTTTTTGCATAGACAAACATTTTTTTGTTATTGCTAATACATTACTAATTTGCAACACATGTTTAAACAGAAATAACTTCCATGTGTTTGTGTTGCTGCCTTGTTGATTAGTTTTTTCAGCTGGCCTTTGGCCATTATTGGTGAACAATATTGCGAGCAGTGAAGTGGAAATGTTATTGAAGTGAATAATACTGTAGGAACAAAAACAGGCCCAAATTATATGATTTTAGCTGTTTTAAAAAATTCAGAACCAAAACGCGTGAGGGTTGTTTTGCCAAAGCTGGAAACCAAAACACCAAGGGTGGTTTTTGTTGAAACCATAGTCAAAACACAGGGGTCTGTGTACATCTCTACTTCTAATATCTCTACTTCTACTTCTTAAAGGTATCTCTACTTCTAACATCTCTACTTCTACTTCTTAAAGGTATGTTTACTGTACTTGAGGAAGTTAAGTTGAATTACACATTGAGGTGAATGCTGTAGTTATTGTGCATTAGGGATCTTGTGGGCATTTCCGTGAGGAGGGTTGTATGCAGACATCAGAGGGTCTTATTCTTCCTTTCAGAGATTCAGGTAGGTCTAAAATTACTGTGGGTTGAGCTGTCTATAAAATTAGTCAGTCTCTTAGAACCAGAACCAACATTTCCAATACTTCATTGGCAACATTCAGATTGTTATATGAAGAGACAAATTCCTCCATCTTGGTTACTATATGATCAGTGCGGTCTACCTGCTTTGCAATTTTGTCCTTCACTGCACTGTGATATGTACATACAGGTGTAACTCAGAAAATTAGAATATCGTGCAAAAGTTCATTTATTTCAGTAATTCAACTTAACAGGTGAAACTAATATATTATACTGTATACTGTAGACTCATTACATGCAAAGTGAGATATTTCAAGCCTTTATTTGTTATACTTTTTGATGATTGTGGCCTACAGCTTAATAAGACCCCAAATCCAAAAACTCAGAAAATTTGAATATTACATAAAATCAATAAACAAAGGATTTTAAATACAGAAATGTCAGCCCTCTGAAAAGTATAATCATGCATATGTACTCACTACTTGGTTTGGGCCCATTTTGCATGAATTACTGCCTCAATGCGGCGTGGCATGGATTCTATCAGCCTGTGGCACTGCTGAAGTGTTATGGAAGACCAGGATGCTTCAATAGCGGCCTTCAGCTCTTCTGCATTGTTCATCTCATGTCTCTCATCTTTCTCTTGGCAATGCCCCATAGATTCTTTATGGGGTTCAGGTCAGGCGAGTTTGCTGGCCAATCCAGCACAGTAATCCCACGGTGGATTCGTCAGGTGATCAGGCCTCAGGAAGGGATTCAACTGCAGATATCTGGTCTCGCTTAAGTAAGCAGGAGGCCACACAATCTCAAATTGTGCAGTTCATGCAGAATATGTCCGAACGCCTCGACTCTTTCTGTGCTGCCATGATGGCCCCTCAAGTATCTACAGCTGCTCCCACATTAGCAACTCCGGTTCCACTTCCTCCTGTACCAGTACCACTTCCACGGTTGCATTTGCCATATCCCAGTAAGTTCGATGGGAATCCAAAACAATGCTGCAGGTTTCTTAACCAATGCAAAATCCAGTTCTTACTACAGTCGGCCAACTTCCCATCAGCACGAACCAAAGTAGCTTATATAATTTCTTTACTTACCGGGCAAGCGTTGGAATGGGCTTCACCCTTGTGGGAGAGGATGGATCCCATCCTGTCTAACTATTCAGAATTCGTGGCCACCTTTCGAAGAATCTTTGACGAACCGGCCAGGACTTCTGCCGCCTCATTGGAGATCCTGCGCCTGCGTCAGGGCACGCGTACGGTCAGTCAATACGTGATCCAGTTTCGTACTCTCTCCTCAGAACTGAACTGGAATGAGGAGGCTCTCATTGCAGCTTTCTGGAGCGGTCTCTCCGAAAAGATCAAAGATGACCTCGCAACTCAGGACGTACCTGATAAGTTGGATAAATTAATTTCTTTATGCAATAAATTAGATCTGAGTTACAGAGAACGCTGTATGGAGAGATCGCGGTCAGATCGCCCTAAGCCTAGAGTTGTTCTTCCACCAACACCATTATCACCAGCTGCGGAAGAACCCATGCAGATCAATCGCTCCCGCCTCTCCAACAAAGAACGTCAGAGATGGCGACAAGGGAACCTCTGCTTGCATTGTGGTGCATCTGATCACTTTGTTAAAACTTGCAATCTACGCCTGGGAAACGCCCGCTCCTAGCTTATGCTGGAGAGGTCAAGCTAGGAGAATTCTCAGAATTACATACCAAGAAAGAGTCTGTCTTGTTAACTCAATTGGAGCTCCCTTCTTCTTCTCTTCTCATCCCTGCATTACTTGACTCCGGAGCCGGCGAAAGCTTCATTACATCAGCTCTGGTCAAACGATCTGGAATACAAACGGTTCCTTTGGATCGTACCATTTCTGTTACTGCGGTGGATGGAAGTTATATCCCTGAGGGTATTATATCCTTTTGTACTATCCCTCTCAAAATGAAGGTCGGAGTTCTTCATTCTGAAAAAATCTCTTTCCTTGTAATTCCTAAAGCCTCTCATGAACTGATCCTAGGGTTTCCATGGTTAATCAGGCACAATCCCCACATAGACTGGCCAACTATGGATGTTCTCTCTTGGGGACAAGACTGCTTCCAGAACTGTTTACCTTCAGTAAGACCTCTCTGTTCTTCCAGTCCTTCCAGCCTTCCTGTAGAATACCAAGCCTTTCAAGATGTTTTCAGTAAGCATGGGGCGGACACCTTGCCCCCGCATCGTACTTGGGTATGTCCCATTGAGCTAGTACCTGGTAAGACTCCTCCCTGAAGTCGAATCTACCCTCTCTCACTTCCCGAGACACAGGCCATGTCGGAGCATATCCATGAGAACTTAGATAAAGGGTTCATTAGGTCTTCCACATCTCCGGCCGGGGCGGGGTTTTTCTTCGTCAAAAAGAAGGATGGGGGTTTGCGGCCCTGTATTGACTATAGAGGTCTCAATGACGTAACAATTAAGAACAGATATCCATTACCCCTGATTCCAGAACTGTTCGACCTTGTTAAAGAAGTTACTGTATTTACTAAGCTGGACTTACGGGGGGCCTACAATCTTATACGTATTCGCCCAGGTGACGAATTGAAGACGGCATTTAATACCCGCGACAGCCATTATGAATACCTGGTAATGCCTTTTGGCCTATTATTATTATTATTAACAGTTTCTTATATAGCGCAGCATATTCCGTTGCGCTTTACAATTAGAACAACAGTAATAGAACAAAACTGGTTAAAAACAGACAGACATAGAGGTAGGAAGGCCCTGCTCGCAAGCTTACAATCTATAGGGAAATAGGCATAGATACACAAGGATAGATGCTACCTATTGCATAATGGTCCACCAGATTGCTAGGTTCTTAATGGGTTGTATGATGATACCCCACAAAGTTATCCAAGTGTCAGGAGGGTGTGAGACTAAAGAAAGACAAGATATGTGATGTTATAAATACTCTACAGAGGATGTAATTAGATAGGGAAGCACTGAAGGTTATGTGGGTGGGTCTGGAATTTGATAGGCTTGTCTGAAGAGGTGAGTTTTCAGGGAACATTTAAAGGTTTGGAGACTAGAGGCGAGTCTTACTGTGCATGGGAGGGCATTCCACAGAGTGGGTGAAGCCCGGATAAAGTCCTGTAATTTTGAGTGTGATGAACAAGTAATGCGTGTGGATGAGAGACGTAGATCTTGTGCAGAGCGGAGAGGTCGGGTAGGGAGATATTTTGAGATGAGTGAAGAGATGTATGTTGGTGCAGTTTGGTTAATAGCCTTGTATGTGAGTAAAAGTATTTTATATTTAATACGGTAGAATACCGGTAACCAATGGAGGGACTGACAGAGCGGATCTGCAGACGATGAAAGTCTGGCAAGGAAGATTAGCCTCGCATCTGCATTCAAAATGGATTGTAGTGGTGAGAGCCTATGTTTGGTAAGACCGGTCAGGAGACTATTACAATAATCAATGCGGGAGATAATGAGAGCATGGATTAGAGTTTTTGCTGTGTCTTGTGTAAGATATGGTCGTATTTTGGATATGTTTCTTAGATGTATGTAACATGATCTTGAGACAGATTGAATGTGGGTAACAAAGGACAGTTCAGAGTCAAGAATGACACCTAGGCAGCGAGCTTGTGGGGTAGGGGTGATTGCCGAGTTCTCAACAGTGATAGAGATATCAGGTTGGAAACTACTATTGGCCGGTGGAAATATAATTAATTCTGTTTTGAAAATATTAAGTTTGAGGTGGCGAGATGTCATCCAAGATGAAATGGCAGAAAGGCATTCAGTGACACGACCCAATACAGATGGTGACAAATCAGGGGAGGATAGGTAGATTTGAGTATCATCCGCATACAGATGGTACTGAAATCTGCCTATGTAACGCCCCAGCCGTCTTTCAAGAGTTCGTTAACAAAATCTTCAGAGACCTCCTCTAGGACTGCTTGGTAGTGTATCTGGATGACATCCTCATTTTTTCTAGGGATCTGAAGACCCATCGGGAACAAGTCAGAGAAGTGCTAACTCGTTTACGAAGGAATCAATTATTCTGTAAATTAGAGAAGTGCACCTTCGAAGTGCCCACGATTCCATTCCTCGTTTACATTCTTTCAGGGCAGAGGTTACAAATGGATCCTGCTAAAGTCCAGGCGATTCAGGATTGGGTACTTCCAGCTACCCTTAAAGGAGTTCAACGTTTCTTGGGTTTCGCTAACTTCTACCGAAGATTCATTCAAAATTATTCTTCTGTCATAGCTCCCATAACTGCATCAACTAGGAAAGGAGCCAATCCTGCCAAGTGGTCTCCGGAGGCTTTGGAAGCCTTTTCGTCTTTAAAGGAGGCCTTCATGACAGCTCCAGTTCTTCGACAACCTGATCTCAGCCGTCCGTTCTTGGTGGAGGTTGATGCCTCTACTGTAGGAGTAGGAGCAGTATTATCCCAGCTCTACGAGGACAAGAAGGTCCATCCTTGTGCATTCTTCTCGCGAAGATTTTCCCCCGCTGAACAGAATTACACTATTGGGGAACAGGAATTACTGGCGATTAAGTTCGCCTTTGAGGAGTGGAGGTATTTGTTGGAGGGAGCTCAGCATCCAATCTCGGTAACCACGGATCACAAGAACCTCCTGTATATACAGTCAGCCCAATGTCTGAACCCACGCCAAGCAAGATGGGCACTCTTCTTTACCCGTTTTAACTTTAAACTTAGCTACTGACCAGGTTCCCTCAACAAAAAGGCAGATGCATTATCTCGCTCCGTAAGTTCTGAAGAACCCTCTGACCATTCAAAAGAGCAATTCATCCTGGAATCCACCTCTTTTTCAGAAACCAATACCTCTCCACTTCCTCCTCCAGGAAAGATCTTCGTTGCACCAAATCTTCTCAAAAAACTTCTTACATGGGCCCACTCCTCTTCCTTCATGGGCCATGCAGGCGGTCATAAAACACTCAAATTCATTCAGCGCTCCTACTGGTGGCCTCAGCTCAGGACTGATGTTCAGGAATTCGTGGCTGCCTGTCCAAAATGTGCTCAGCATAAGAGTCCCAAAGGTCCTCCAGCCGGGTTACTCCATCCGTTACCTGTGCCTTTAAGACCATAGACGCATATTTCTATGGACTTTATTACTGATTTACCTATGTCTGGTGGACGGAACACCGTATGGGTCATAGTTGACCGATTCTCTAAAATGGCACACTTCGTTCCTCTGGCTAATCTTCCATCAGCATCCCAGTTGGCAAAATTATTTATAGCAGAGATCTTTCGACTTCATGGTCTACCACAGGAAATCGTGTCTGATAGAGGTCCTCAGTTTGTGGCCAAGTTTTGGAGATCCCTATGTTCTGCTCTTGGTGTGAAATTTAACTTCTCCTCAGGATATCATCCCCAAACGGATGGTCAAACAGAGAGAGTGAACCAGGATCTGGAGACTTTTCTGCAGTTATTCATGTCCTCCTCACAGGACGACTGGCTGGACTTCCTCCCATTCGCAGAATTTGCCCATAACAATCTCTATCACTCTGCCACAAAATCTTCTCCATTCTTCATTAATTATGGTTACCATCCGAGAGTTCCTGACTTCCAACCTCTGCCTATGCTCGAGGTTCCTGCCACAGAGTCAACTCTTCGACAATAAACTGAAACCTGGAAACAAATTCACAAGGCCTTGCTCAAGACATCCAAGAGGTATAAGACCTATGCAGATCTGAAGCGAAAAGCTGTACCAAGCCTTAAGGTAGGAGATCGGGTTTGGGTTTCCACATGCAACCTAAGATTAAAGGTTCCTACGAAAAAGTTTGCTCCCAGATTTATTGGGCCCTACCCAATCGAAAAAGTTTTGAATCCTGTGGCTTATAAAGTGAAATTACCTCTGCAGTTAAGAATCCCTAATGCATTTCATATTTCTCTCTTAAAACCTTTGGTACTTAATCGATTCAGAGCTGCTTTGCCTAAATCAACCAAGATCCAATCAGAACAAGGAGACGAATTTGAGATTCAGAAGATCCTTCATTCTCGCAGACGTTATGGTCGCCTCCAGTACCTTGTTGATTGGAAGGGATATGGACCAGAGGAGAGATCTTGGGTAGAAGCAGAAGATGTCCATGCTCCAAGACTTCTTCGGACATTTCATGCTAAGTTCCCAACTAAACCATATAGGTGTCCAGCGTCCACCCGCAAAGGGGGGGTACTGTCAGCATCCGGAGTCTTACCGGGGCCGCGGGGCTGACTTCTCTGGCAGTGTGTGGGCAGCAGCAGAGGTGGGCTGCTGCACCGAATCCGTGGGCAGCAGTGGCGGCGGTGAGGGGGTCCGCTCGTGGCGGCGGGATGCCGCTACAGCGGGACGCTCTTGCTGAGCCATTGCTAGGAGACCAGAGGCAGTGAGCAATGTGGCTTTGCAGAAAGGCCTGCATTACTGGGTGCCGCCATGTTGGAGACCAAGTTTTAAGCATAGTTCCTGTTTCCTGTTTCTTCCAGCCAATCCAGGGGAAGCTCTCCCTATAAAAGGAGGCTGGTTTAGGACAGGGACGCCAGTGCTTCAAGTTACAACCCTGTTGTAGGTGCTTTAGCCTGTGCTCCCAGGATCCTTGTCGTATTCTGGTTACTCCTGCTCCTGCTTGGTCGGTTCCCTATTGCTGCTGCAGTCCTGCTGTTCCTAACCTGCTACTGCCTGTGGAAGCGCTCCTTGAAAACCCGGTCCAGTAAGACTCTTTGGGCACAGTTGGCCCCGGGTCTTCTGCCTCGTCTTTCAAGCCACACTCCACAGATCTACTTCACCAGCCACGTCTTTGTACCACCGACCACAACCTGCAGATTGTTATCTTCAGCCTCATCCTCCAAACAACAGTCCACAGTCCTTGTCTCCAGCCACGTCTTCAACTACCATCCACAGTTCCACAGTTCATCATCTACAGTCTCGTCTTTCATATTACAGTCCACAGTTCTTTACCTCCAGCCATGTCTTTTAACCACCATCCACAGTTCCGCAGTTCATTATTCACAACCTTGTCTTTCAAGCCACAACCTGCAGTTCTTTATCCGCAACTACGTTCTTTAACCATCGTGCTCCAGCCACAGTTCTCTACCTCAGCCCTGTACATAATAAATACTATCTATTGACTTTCAACCCCGCCTACGTTCTTCATTGCTCCGTGTCCCATGCAAAGGAACTATATCCAACCCCCTCATCTTGTCCACTCACAGCCATCTACCTCCTCGGGCAAGTCTCAGCTGCCGGATCCTCAAACTTTGCTAGACGTGACAGTCATTGAACCAGGTTTTGGTGCTTTTGGCAGTGTGGGCAGGTGCCAAGTCCTGCTGGAAAATGAAGTCAGCATCTCCATAGAGCTTGTCTGCTGAAGGAAGCATGAAGTGCTCTGAAATGCCCTGGTAGATGGCTGTGTTGACTCTGGACTTAATAAAGCACAGTGGACCAACACCAGCAGATGACATGGCTCCACAAATCAACACAGACTGGACTTCAAGCATCTTGGATTGTGTGTGTCTCCATTCTTACTCCATACTCTGGGACCTTAGTTTCCAAATGAGATGCAAAATTTGCTCTAATCAGAAAAGAGGACTTTGGACCACTGAACACCAGACTAGTTATTTTTTCTTTAGCCCAAGTAAGACGCTTCTGATGTTGTTTGTTGTGCAGGAGCGGCCTGACAAGAGGAATATGACATTTGTAACCCATGTACAGGATCCATCTGTGTGTGGCGGCTCTTGATGCACTAACTCCAGCCTCAGTCCACTCCTTGTGAATCTCCCCCACACTTTTGAATGGCCTTTTCCTGACAATCCTCTCCAGGCTGCGGTCATCCCTGCTGCTTGTGCACCTTTTTCTTCTACACTTTTCCCTTCCACATAACTTTCTATTAATGTGCTTTGATACAGTACTTTGAGAACATCCAACTTCTTTTGCAATTTGCTTTTGAGGCTTTCCCTCCTTGTGGAGGGTGTCAATTATGGTTTTCTGCACAACTGTCAGATCAGCAGTGTTCCCCATGATTGTAAATTGCACTGAACCAGACTGAGAGACCATTTAAAGGCTCAGGAACCCTTTGCAGGTGGTTTGGATTAATTAGCTGATTAGGGTGACACTTTGAGCCGACAATATTGAACCTTTTCACAATATTCTAATTTTCTGAGATTTTGGATTTGGGGTTTTCTTAAACTGTAAGCCACAATCATCAAAATTATAACAAATAGTGGCTTGAAATATCTCACTTTGCATGTAATGAATCTATATAATTTATTAGTTTCACCTTTTAAGTTGAATTACAGAAATAAATGAACTTTTGCACGATATTCTAATTTTCTGAGTTTCACCTGTATCTGTTAGAGTATAATTTTACCAGTGACACAGGAAGAAATGCTGGAAATCCAGATTTGAATTCCACCATCAGCTTCTTTTGCTACTTGGACATGTCACCATACTGGCATATTTTCAAGACACCAAGAGCCAAATGTAATAGAGTAAGAGTTTCAAAAAGTGAGAGATTTGGTAAGGTTTTGCAGGGTTTTTTTAAGTGGCAATCATTTACACAGCAACATCAACCTGGTTTTTGTTAGGTTCCTGGTGCTCAGAACAAGGGAGATGTTATGAAAAGAGTCCAGAGCACCAGGACGTAATGCTGGATTCGGTGAAATGGAACGGGAATTGCCCCTGGCACCCTACCTCCATTGTTTTACCCGTGTTGTCAATTCACGCTTGCATGACTATGGTTTCTTGGGCCCATGGCAGCCGCGTTTGAAGGGCGGATTAGGTCTGCCCATCTCCGATGCCCCCTCAGGTCTTAAAGAGAGACAAAGCGTGAACTGAGACAGGGTAATAACAAGGGGCCCTCTAACTGAAACAACCAAAGCCAGGGGCTACTGACTAGCCTAAAACTAAATGTATGTGCGGCTTGCCGCCAAAGGAAAAGAACAACAAAGGAAATGCTGTCCACACGCCGACACAATACTTTTGTGTACCGGCGGTGACAGCATAAGCAGAACCCTCTGCAAAACACCAGTGACAGATATAACCAAGGAATACAGCGGCCTAGGCCGACGGACGCGGCAGAGCCGCTACTCAAGGAACCGGTACAAATACTGGCAAACGGACAGGAACCCCCAATGCTGCCGACACAGACTCTCAGAACTGGAGGACAGGCAGAATCCCAAACGACAGACCGGTGGACACCAAGAAGCTAGAAACTCGACCAGGCACAGGCAAAGCCACAGGACTTCTGGACAGGAACGCTTCTCGGCAGGACACGGGATCAGACACAGGAACTGACACAGGAATCGACACAGGAACTGACACAGGAATCGACACAGGAAGCAGCTAGACAGACACTGCTAGACAGGAGCTCAGGAACTGGCAGGAACAAGCTCAGAACTCAAGCACTCTGGAAGACTGGAAACCTAGAAATATCACCAGCGTCTGTGAATTGCACTGAGCCAGCATATAACAGAGAGGCCTAATTAATTATGTCGTGCAGCTGCCCTGTTGCATGACTCCAAACTGACAAGATGCAATTAGCAGACAGGTGAGTCCAACCACATGGAAACAGGCTGCAATTACACAGACTCACCACTGACAGCAAACAATAATCTTCTAAACCAGAGCAAAGGGAAATCCTGGCCTGCAAGAGAACTATAAATATAAAATAGGAATGAACCACTACCTGTGGTTCATAACAGTATCCTCTCCTTAAGGGAGAGCTCCAAGCACCCCATGACACCCACGGGGAACATAAACAGAAGTATGACTTAAAATACCTAAACGAAATGCAAAACAGGAATGAGCCACAGCCGTGGCTCATAACAGTACCCCCCCCCCCTTGAGGAGGGGTCAAAGGACCCCAAAATTCAGACTTTCCAAAACAAGGTATACATTAATAAACCTGACACCGGAACAAACAGACAAAGACAAAGACAAGAAACAGAAACAAGCTGTGGCAACAGCTTGTAAGAGTGCCCCCCTCTTGACGGTGGCCACTGGACACAAGACAAGGAAAAAAAAATCTTTTTTTTTTATATATATATATATCAAGGCAATAGTCAAAAATTATTTCTTTTTCTTCTTCTTTTTACCCTGTGCTTGCTTGGCAACACCAGGAAAGGAAGAAATCTCTGGCTCAAAAAATTCTTCAAAACATAAAGGTCGAGCAATCAGATGCTTCTTCCGTCTCCTACCAGAGTGCCCCGGCATATAAGAGACCTCATCAGTTTCGGAATCTGAGAACAGACCATAGATTGGTTCCATTCCCCTAGGTACCGAAACTTTAGAAGATTTCCTGTAGGGAGAAGACAGGAAAGCACATCCAGTAGCCAAAGCAATGGGCTGAGATTTTTGTGCCGAGTTTACAGTATACAGTGGACTCTCAGCATATAAGACGGGTGACCTAGAGGAACCTGAACCAATTTCTTTGGAACCATATCTCTTAATAACTGCATCACTGAATGCCGGGGGATCCTGAAGAATGGGATCTTCAGCTTTCATTAGGCTGGTTGCCCACTCAAAAGGCTCTCCTCTAAAGGAATATATCAGATAGAGCACAAGGTTCTCTGAAGTGATGCCCAGAAATGGTCTAGACAACAAAATGGTGTAATAGTGTTTGTAAAGCGCCAGAAATTGGACTAAGTCCCCATCAAAGATTATAGATGTTGAGATATCAACAGAGTCAGGATCTGCTTCCTTCCCATCTGGCTGACTAGAGTGCTTTGCTAGGACCTGGTCACTATTGACCTTACTTGAGGCTGAGACTTTCTGAACCCCACCTGGGGCAGTGACTTTCTGAACCCCACCCGGGGCAGTGACTTTCTGAACCCCACCCGGGGCAGTGACTTTCTGAACCCCACCCGGGGCAGTGGCCTTCGGGAACCCCGCTGGGGCAGTGGCCTTCGGGAACCCCACTGGGGCAGTGGCCTTCGGGAACCCCGCTGGGGCAGTGGCCTTCAGGAACCCCGCTGGGGCAGTGGCCTTCGGGAACCCCGCTGGGGTCAGCACCTCGGATTCTTTTACTGGGACTGGGCCGTCGGCCTCCCTCTCTGGGACCGAGCCATCGGCCTCCCTCACTGGGACCGAGCCATCGGCCTCCCTCACTGGGACCAAGCCATCGGCCTCCCTCACTGGGACCAAGCCATCGGCCTCCCTCACTGGGACCGAGCCATCGGCCTCCCTCTCTGAGTCGATAATTATCGAAACTCCTCCCGGGACTATGACTTCCGGGACTTTTGCTGAAGCTATAACCTTCAGAACCTCCACTAATGCTATGCCTCTTAAGTTCTTTCCTGGGGAAGCGACCTCTAGACCCTTCTTTGAGGCTGTGTCTCTCGAGACCCCACTTGGGGATATTACTTCAAAGATCCCTTCTGGGGTTTTGCTTCTCGAGTTCCCTTCTAGAACTATGGTTTTAGATACCCTTTCTGGGGTTGCGCTTTTCAAGTCCCTACCTGGGGTAACATCTTCTGAGACCCCTTCTGGTATGGACACCTGAGCTATAATATTTGATGTCCCTCTATAAGCTAGAGCATCGGGTACCGCTCCAGCACTCTGGGCATCGGGTACCGCTCCAGCACTCTGGGCATCGGGTACTGCTCCAGCACTCTGGGCATCGGGTACTGCTCCAGCACTCTGGGTATCGGGTACTGCTCCAGCACTCTGGGCATCGGGTACCGCTCCAGCACTCTGGGCATCGGGTACCGCTCCAGCACTCTGGGCATCGGGTACCGCTCCAAAACCCTGGGCATCGGGTACCGCTCCAAAACCCTGGGCATCTGGCACCACTCCAGGATCCTGGGCATCAGGCACCACTCCAGGACCCTGGGCATCGGGCACCACTCCAGGACCCTGGGCATCGGGCACCACTCCAGGACCCTGGGCATCGGGCACCACTCCAGGACCCTGGGCATCGGGCACCACTCCAGAACCCTGGGCATTGGGCACCACTCCAGGACCCTGGGCATCGGGCACCACTCCAGGACCCTGGGCATCGGGCACCACTCCAGGAGTGTGCAACTCTGCTTGAACAGAAAAATCAAGAGAGGAGAGAAACATTCTCTTTTGATTCCTGAATCTATAATGGGGCTCCCTAGCCCAAGGACCCCAATTATAGGACAGAGTGCTTTTTAGTGTGGGTTGTGTGACAAGTACCTCTGCCACAGTAGAGACAGGAGTAGGTCTTGTATCCTGACTCAACTTGGCCAGAGGGCAGGACTTGTCGCCACACTTTGGCTTGCACAACTCACAGGTCTGCAGATAGTGGCCTAAACCCCCACAATAAAGGCATAAGTTTAAGTTTCTGCGACGCAGACGCTCCTCTTCTGAGAGCCTGGGCCGCAGAAAACTTTTAAACCTTTTCTCTTCAATTAAACCAGAGGATTCTCTTGTCACCATACTGTGAACAAAAGTCTCTTTAGAGATAGATGTACTCTCAACGACTTCTGGCAAGATGAGCAAGATCTTAGTCAGAAGGTTTTGCAGTTGCTTTAAGGATTGCTGCAAAACTTCCAGTCGCTCAGGTTTCAAAGCACTGAAAGCAGAGTTCAGGGCTGAGAGAGATGCCTGCAGGGCTTGCATAGTTGGCATAGGAGGATTTTAAACTAGACAAGACAAGACAAGACTAGACTAGACAAAACAAGACTGGACTGGAGTTTTTTTTTTTTTTAAACTAGACAAGACAAGACTGGATTTTTAAACTAGACAAAACAAGACTGGATTTTTTAAACACCGGACTGGATTCTGCACACTGAGTTCTAGACAGGACTGGATTTCTAAACACCGGACTGGTTTCTAGACTAGACACTGGACTGGGCCAAAAAAGAAAAAGTTTTATTTCTTTTTTGTGGTATGGCTGGTGATAATGTTAGGTTCCTGGTGCTCAGAACAAAGGAGATGTTATGAAAAGAGTCCAGAGCACCAGGACGTAATGCTGGATTCGGTAAAATGGAACGGGAATTGCCCCTGGCACCCTACCTCCGTTGTTTTACCCGTGTTGTCAATTCACGCTTGCATGACTATGGTTTCTTGGGCCCATGGCAGCCGCGTTTGAAGGGCGGATTAGGTCTGCCCAACTCCAATGCCCCCTCAGGTCTTAAAGAGAGACAAAGCGTGAACTGAGACAGGGTAATAACAAGGGGCCCTCTAACTGAAACAACCAAAGCCAGGGGCTACTGACTAGCCTAAAACTAAATGTATGTGCGGCTTGCCGCCAAAGGAAAAGAACAACAAAGGAAATGCTGTCCACACGCTGACACAATACTTTTGTGTACCGGCGGTGACAGCATAAGCAGAACCCTCTGCAAAACACCAGTGACAGATATAACCAAGGAATACAGCGGCCTAGGCCGACGGACGCGGCAGAGCCGCTACTCACGGAACCGGTACAAATACTGGCAAACGGACAGGAACCCCCAATGCTGCCGACACAGACTCTCAGAACTGGAGGACAGGCAGAATCCCAAACGACAGACCGGTGGACACCAAGAAGCTAGAAACTCGACCAGGCACAGGCAAAGCCACAGGACTTCTGGACAGGAACGCTTCTCGGCAGGACACGGGATCAGACACAGGAACTGACACAGGAATCGACACAGGAACTGACACAGGAATCGACACAGGAAGCAGCTAGACAGACACTGCTAGACAGGAGCTCAGGAACTGGCAGGAACAAGCTCAGAACTCAAGCACTCTGGAAGACTGGAAACCTAGAAATATCACCAGCGTCTGTGAATTGCACTGAGCCAGCATATAACAGAGAGGCCTAATTAATTATGTCGTGCAGCTGCCCTGTTGCATGACTCCAAACTGACAAGATGCAATTAGCAGACAGGTGAGGCCAACCACATGGAAACAGGCTGCAATTACACAGACTCGCCACTGACAGCAAACAATAATCTTCTAAACCAGAGCAAAGGGAAATCCTGGCCTGCAAGAGAACTATAAACATAAAATAGGAATGAACCACTACCTGTGGTTCATAACAGTATCCTCTCCTTAAGGGAGAGCTCCAAGCACCCCATGACACCCACGGGGAACATAAACAGAAGTATAACATAAAATACCTAACCGAAATGCAAAACAGGAATGAGCCACAGCCGTGGCTCATAACAGTACCCCCCCCCTTGAGGAGGGGTCAAAGGACCCCAAAATTCAGACTTTCCAAAACAAGGTATACATTAATAAACCTGACACCGGAACAAACAGACAAAGACAAGAAACAGAAACAAGCTGTGGCAACAGCTTGTAACAGTGCCCCCCTCTTGACGGTGGCCACTGGACACAAGACAAGGAAAAAAAATCTTTTTTTTTTAATATATATATCAAGGCAATAGTCAAAAATTATTTCTTTTTCTTCTTCTTTTTACCCTGTGCTTGCTTGGCAACACCAGGAAAGGAAGAAATCTCTGGCTCAAAAAATTCTTCAAAACATAAAGGTCGAGCAATCAGATGCTTCTTCCGTCTCCTACCAGAGTGCCCCGGCATATAAGAGACCTCATCAGTTTCGGAATCTGAGAACAGACCATAGATTGGTTCCATTCCCCTAGGTACCGAAACTTTAGAAGATTTCCTGTAGGGAGAAGACAGGAAAGCACATCCA
This sequence comes from Pseudophryne corroboree, assembly GCF_028390025.1. Lineage (NCBI taxonomy): Eukaryota > Metazoa > Chordata > Amphibia > Anura > Myobatrachidae > Pseudophryne > Pseudophryne corroboree. Next base: position 534,541,698 of record NC_086446.1, on the reverse strand, counting down.
GTAGCCAAAGCAATGGGCTGAGATTTTTGTGCCGAGTTTACAGTATACAGTGGACTCTCAGCATATAAGACGGGTGACCTAGAGGAACCTGAACCAATTTCTTTGGAACCATATCTCTTAATAACTGCATCACTGAATGCCGGGGGATCCTGAAGAATGGGTTCTTCAGCTTTCATTAGGCTGGTTGCCTACTCAAAAAGCTCTCCTCTAAAGGAATATATCAGATAGAGCACAAGGTTCTCTGAAGTGATGCCCAGAAATGGTCTAGACAACAAAATGGTGTAATAGTGTTTGTAAAGCGCCAGAAATTGGACTAAGTCCCCATCAAAGATTATAGATGTTGAGATATCAACAGAGTCAGGATCTGCTTCCTTCCCATCTGGCTGACTAGAGTGCTTTGCTAGGACCTGGTCACTATTGACCTTACTTGAGGCTGAGACTTTCTGAACCCCACCTGGGGCAGTGACTTTCTGAACCCCACCCGGGGCAGTGACTTTCTGAACCACACCCGGGGCAGTGACTTTCTGAACCCCACCCGGGGCAGTGGCCTTCGGGAACCCCGCTGGGGCAGTGGCCTTCGGGAACCCCGCTGGGGCAGTGGCCTTCGGGAACCCCGCTGGGGCAGTGGCCTTCAGGAACCCCGCTGGGGCAGTGGCCTTCGGGAACCCCGCTGGGGTCAGCACCTCGGATTCTTTTACTGGGACTGGGCCGTCGGCCTCCCTCTCTGGGACCGAGCCATCGGCCTCCCTCACTGGGACCGAGCCATCGGCCTCCCTCTCTGAGTCGATAATTATCGAAACTCCTCCCGGGACTATGACTTCCGGGACTTTTGCTGAAGCTATAACCTTCAGAACCTCCACTAATGCTATGCCTCTTAAGTTCTTTCCTGGGGAAGCGACCTCTAGACCCTTCTTTGAGGCTGTGTCTCTCGAGACCCCACTTGGGGATATTACTTCAAAGATCCCTTCTGGGGTTTTGCTTCTCGAGTTCCCTTCTAGAACTATGGTTTTAGATACCCTTTCTGGGGTTGCGCTTTTCAAGTCCCTACCTGGGGTAACATCTTCTGAGACCCCTTCTGGTATGGACACCTGAGCTATAATATTTGATGTCCCTCTATAAGCTAGAGCATCGGGTACCGCTCCAGCACTCTGGGCATCGGGTACCGCTCCAGCACTCTGGGCATCGGGTACTGCTCCAGCACTCTGGGCATCGGGTACCGCTCCAGCACTCTGGGTATCGGGTACCGCTCCAGCACTCTGGGCATCGGGTACCGCTCCAGCACTCTGGGCATCGGGTACCGCTCCAGCACTCTGGGCATCGGGTACCGCTCCAAAACCCTGGGCATCGGGTACCGCTCCAAAACCCTGGGCATCTGGCACCACTCCAGGATCCTGGGCATCGGGCACCACTCCAGGACCCTGGGCATCGGGCACCACTCCAGGACCCTGGGCATCGGGCACCACTCCAGGACCCTGGGCATCGGGCACCACTCCAGGACCCTGGGCATCGGGCACCACTCCAGGACCCTGGGCATCGGGCACCACTCCAGAACCCTGGGCATTGGGCACCACTCCAGGACCCTGGGAATCGGGCACCACTCCAGGACCCTGGGCATCAGGCACCACTCCAGGAGTGTGCAACTCTGCTTGAACAGAAAAATCAAGAGAGGAGAGAAACATTCTCTTTTGATTCCTGAATCTATAATGGGGCTCCCTAGCCCAAGGACCCCAATTATAGGACAGAGTGCTTTTTAGTGTGGTTTGTGTGACAAGTACCTCTGCCACAGTAGAGACAGGAGTAGGTCTTGTATCCTGACTCAACTTGGCCAGAGGGCAGGACTTGTCGCCACACTTTGGCTTGCACAACTCACAGGTCTGCAGATAGTGGCCTAAACCCCCACAATAAAGGCATAAGTTTAAGTTTCTGCGACGCAGACGCTCCTCTTCTGAGAGCCTGGGCCGCAGAAAACTTTTAAACCTTTTCTCTTCAATTAAACCAGAGGATTCTCTTGTCACCATACTGTGAACAAAAGTCTCTTTAGAGATAGATGTACTCTCAACGACTTCTGGCAAGATGAGCAAGATCTTAGTCAGAAGGTTTTGCAGTTGCTTTAAGGATTGCTGCAAAACTTCCAGTCGCTCAGGTTTCAAATCACTGAAAGCAGAGTTCAGGGCTGAGAGAGATGCCTGCAGGGCTTGCATAGTTGGCATAGGAGGATTTTAAACTAGACAAGACAAGACAAGACTAGACTAGACAAAACAAGACTGGACTGGATTTTTTTTTTTTTTTAAACTAGACAAGACAAGACTGGATTTTTAAACTAGACAAAACAAGACTGGATTTTTTAAACACCGGACTGGATTCTGCACACTGAGTTCTAGACAGGACTGGATTTCTAAACACCGGACTGGTTTCTAGACTAGACACTGGACTGGGCCAAAAAAGAAAAAGTTTTATTTCTTTTTTGTGGTATGGCTGGTGATAATGTTAGGTTCCTGGTGCTCAGAACAAGGGAGATGTTAAGAAAAGAGTCCAGAGCACCAGGACGTAATGCTGGATTCGGTGAAATGGAACGGGAATTGCCCCTGGCACCCTACCTCCGTTGTTTTACCCGTGTTGTCAATTCACGCTTGCATGACTATGGTTTCTTGGGCCCATGGCAGCCGCGTTTGAAGGGCGGATTAGGTCTGCCCAACTCCGATGCCCCCTCAGGTCTTAAAGAAAGACAAAGCGTGAACTGAGACAGGGTAATAACAAGGGGCCCTCTAACTGAAACAACCAAAGCCAGGGGCTACTGACTAGCCTAAAACTAAATGTATGTGCGGCTTGCCGCCAAAGGAAAAGAACAACAAAGGAAATGCTGTCCACACGCTGACACAATACTTTTGTGTACCGGCGGTGACAGCATAAGCAGAACCCTCAGCAAAACACCAGTGACAGATATAACCAAGGAATACAGCGGCCTAGGCCGATGGACGCGGCAGAGCCGCTACTCACGGAACCGGTACAAATACTGGCAAACGGACAGGAACCCCCAATGCTGCCGACACAGACTCTCAGAACTGGAGGACAGGCAGAATCCCAAACGACAGACCGGTGGACACCAAGAAGCTAGAAACTCGACCAGGCACAGGCAAAGCCACAGGAAGTGTGAAAAAAGAAAGAGTGGGAGCGCAGAATGAATCCAATATATTGTTTTATTTAAAATATTAATATGTCATCCACATAAAAATGCAGTACATGAACTAGCCTAAGAATAAACAATTGATATTATATAAATGTAAACGAGACTGCCATATCTCCTGAACAAATATGAATAAAAAACCTTTAATAAACCCTAGTTAGGGCTGCATTAATGCTTCATGAAAATCAGCCGTGCGTCCACGAGCTGAAATGATTATAAAAAGGAGACTGATAAAAAGTGCCTCTGTTATAAGTCACTGTCCTCCTTATACACAATAGAATCTCATTGGTAGAGAGTGTCCCAGTACTGGACTTGCGGACAACCGTGCTGTAGTATTGTGTGGCAAATGGATAGTGATGGTCAAATTCACTTTGTGGTATATCACCTGATGTAGAAGCCTCTCCGTCAAAGGCGCTGTACTGAGCCGGGTTTGCAGCGGCTCTGTGCAGTGAACGTACAGCTGGTCTCGTCACCGGTGAACCATCCAGATGAACACTGTTGTTTAATTCTGCTGAAGGATGCTGTACCAGTCTGGATATGCAACAGTGTAAAAAGACTGGAGCAGCAGATTCTCCGGCCGCTGGTGGAAAAATCCGTATTAATTGCGGCTACGGTCCACTCGATGCATACGGCTCACAGGGTGTCAGGAGAATATAGCAGTCCAAATGAGGTCCTTCAAAGGAGTACCTTAACGCGTTTCTCGGCCCACAACGCTGGCCGTTTCATCAGAAGGAAATGAATGACTTCTGGACAGGAACGCTTCTCGGCAGGACACGGGATCAGACACAGGAACTGACACAGGAATCGACACAGGAACTGACACAGGAATCGACACAGGAAGCAGCTAGACAGACACTGCTAGACAGGAGCTCAGGAACTGGCAGGAACAAGCTCAGAACTCAAGCACTCTGGAAGACTGGAAACCTAGAAATATCACCAGCGTCTGTGAATTGCACTGAGCCAGCATATAACAGAGAGGCCTAATTAATTATGTCGTGCAGCTGCCCTGTTGCATGACTCCAAACTGACAAGATGCAATTAGCAGACAGGTGAGGCCAACCACATGGAAACAGGCTGCAATTACACAGACTCGCCACTGACAGCAAACAATAATCTTCTAAACCAGAGCAAAGGGAAATCCTGGCCTGCAAGAGAACTATAAACATAAAATAGGAATGAACCACTACCTGTGGTTCATAACAGTATCCTCTCCTTAAGGGAGAGCTCCAAGCACCCCATGACACCCACGGGGAACATAAACAGAAGTATAACATAAAATACCTAACCGAAATGCAAAACAGGAATGAGCCACAGCCGTGGCTCATAACAGTTTTTCGGTGTAAATGATTGCCACTTTAAAAAAAACTGAAAAACCTTACCAAATCTCTCACTTTCTGAAACTCTCACTCTATTACATTTGGCCCCAAAACTGGATTGTAAACATATCAGGATGTGGAATCAAATCTTAAATTATAATTTGTAAATCTGTTACAAATTTGTTAGTAATAAACTAATCTCCTTTTAAAATATCAATGGCTGACTTCCAGTGGGCGGACCAAGTGACAGGCCGCATTTTACAGAGCTCTCCGCTCTCCAGCTCACAAATCTTTATTTACAGCTGGGATCAGTGCCTGAGGACATTCTTACCGGGCACCGGAGATAGAGGTGTAAAAGAGGTTCCATCCCCGGCTCCCCACCGCCCTGCTGTCACCGTAACCGCAGCGTTTGAGAAGATGCTACTCAGCGGGCACCATCTTCCCGCACCCACTCTCCCCCCTGCTGTGGCCGCAGCCTTCTAACAGTGTGCGGGAGATGAGCGGTGAGCAATCATACTCACAGTTCTGACCCGCCGCTCTCTCCCCCTGCGTGCAGCTGCATTATCTGTGCCGGAGCTGTGGTGCCTGAGGAGGGAACTCCTCGTAGGGGAGTACCAGAAACTCCTGGTACTCCCTGCACCCATATCTCCCCCCTGCACTGATACAGAAGTGCCTAGCAGACATCACCTTTTGGAGGGCAGACAGTAAATTGGAGGTGGGTGGCTGGGTTTATCATCACCCCTGGCATTGCAACATCTCCCCCTCCCTATAGTTGACTGCTTTACTCTGGCTGGAGTCCCACCATCTGGGAATACTACACACCACAGGCATCATCCTTTTATTCCCCACTGCAAATAATCTTACTGACTCCTCCTTGTGTGCCGAGCTGCTCTGTACCCCCCTGCTTCAGCAGACGCCTTAAGGGGCAGGAATTCGTTTGGTATCTAGCAACTAGGTGTATTGCCCTGATGATCCCTCCACCCTCTCACTGAGCTGCTGTGACAAGTTTGGGAGGAGTCATGTTGCTGACCTGTATTTTCTCTACATATTTCTACACAGATTTGGTGCCGTTTCTATATTTCCTAATTATGGATACATTTGTTGCTAAACCTCAGAGAGGCGGTAGGGGCGGCACGAATACCAAAGCTAGGGAAACAAGAGCCAATGCCGCGCCAGGACAGAGACCACCATCCTCCCCGCCCGGCGATGACAATTTGCAAGGTGTATCAGATCCCACTGCACACAGCACAGCCTCTATAGCCAAAGCCCAGGAGATATCTGATTTGCTGTCCCCTCTTTTAGATAAAAACCTTGCTGGCCTACAGGCGGCTATTGAATCTACTGTCACTCAACTTAAAGAACATAGTGATCACTTTGACGAAGCTGAACAATGAATTTCTAATGTAGAGGATGACCTGATTATTGTGAAAGCCATTATCGCCTCCCAGGAAGCATCCTTAATTGCGATACATGATAAGCTAGAAGATCTCGAAAATAGAAATCGTCGGAACAACATTCGCCTGATAGGTCTACCTGAATCGGTCAAGCAAAAAGACCTGATGGAGTTGGTGTCAATGTGGCTTCCTACAGAATTGAGTTGTTTACCAAAATCGGGCACCATGCTCATAGAGAGAGTTCATCGCATCGTCCGGACCGAGAAATGATCGTCGCAGACCCAGGCCAGCTATTATCAAGTTTTGGAACTACGTCGATAAAGTCTGTGTGCTGGATGCCTACAGAAAATCTCGTGATCTGAATTATCATGGTGATAAACTTCTATTGTTTCAGGATTTCTCCTACCAGGTTGCGATGAAAAGAAAGAAATTTGCGCCTGTTTGTAAATCACTCTTCGATGCTGGTATTCGTTTTGCACTCCTATATCCGGCCAAGCTGAGGGTGCAATTGGATGGAAAAAAATCATTTCTTTGAATCTGTACAGCCCGTGAAGTCTTTTCTTGCTTCACTTTCTACACACCCACATGTGCCGTCTGATGACACGGACTAAAATCAGGACTGCTTCGCAAGTATAAAATATTTTCCATGAATTGTAATGTCATTATGGTTAGGTTTGTTGTTTACCTTTTATTTACCGTTTATGACTAAGAAATCGCCAATGCTGTGTCATAGGAGCAAGTTATTATTATGGTCATATGGGTTCTCTTGGACTGCTTGTTTTTATCGCCCGACTGGTGATTGTTCTATCTTCTGTTCCCAGTTCCCTCCCCTCCCTTTTCGTTTCAATAGAGTTACTGATGTTCTTGTTGGGCCCCTTTGGCCTATAGTTTGGGTTCAAAAAATTAAGAAAATAGTTAGAACTGTGACATGTATTTTTGTTGTACATTGCTTTTGTTATCTATGTTATGCAGGAGACATTTACTGGTGGCTCCCCTGCTGGCTGGGACAAGGGGGATCACCTACATGTTATTTGAATTATTTTTTTTCTTTCCAAGGCTAGGTATTGGTTAACATGACACATACACAGACTTCGTTACTCATAAAACGGGAGCATATAAAATTCTTAACTTGAAATGTAGAAGGGCCTTAACACACCACTTAAATGGGAAAAAGTGCTGCAACATCTGAAGCGGCTTAAACCAGTTGTGGCAGTGTTACAGGAAACACATTGGCGAGATGGGGACCCTAATACTCTGAGAGATACATGGTTTTCTGATTATATCTCAGCTTCTTATACTACTAAGCAACGCGGGGTGGTTCTCATTATTAATAAATCTTTACAACATACGGTTTTAGATAAATTGAGTGACTCGGAAGGGCGCTATTTCTTCGTGAAACTGCGACTGGAGGGTGAAATTTATACCATAGCAACGTTATATGCCCCAACTGGTCCTAACAACACCTTTTTCACTGATCTCTATGTTAAATTGCAGGATTGGGCTACGGGACACATAATCCTAGGCGGAGATTTCAACACCACTCTTAATCAGTTCTTAGACTAATCCACTAATGCCACCCGCAATACACCTTCAACTGCACTTGCTTTACTGATAGATTCCCTAGATTTTACAGACCCGTGGAGGTTTCAAAATCCGGTGGGTAGGGAATATACTTTCTACTCGCATCCACACCATACCTCTTCTAGGATTGATCTCTGGCTCATCCCCACTTCTTTGTTAGTTAGAGTTCATTGCTCCAGAATTAAAAATATTGCCGTATTGGATAATGTCCCAACGTGGTTCACTCTGTCACTCTCCTCTCCAAGATTATCCTCCTTTAATTGGAGATTCCCCTCCTACTTATCAGAATCTCCAGATTTTAAGTTGTCCATGGAACAACATTTTTAAAATTACGTTAATGATAACAGCCAACATATAGAAGATGTTAATTTGTTCTGGGCGGCTTCTAAACCGGTGATGAGGGGCCATATAATCGCATATGTCACAGTTAAACGAAATTTTTTGAACCAAAGGCTGCAGGACCTTAGTCTAGCAGTCTCCAATTCTTATGCTGCAATGTTGTCTAGTAATACTCCAGAAACTCGTCAACTGTATATTGACACAAAGGCAATGTATGACTCCTTATGGTGCACCGAAAAGGCGCAGTACTAATTGGATTATCCAAAAAATTGCTATTTCAGATGGGGCAATAAAGCCGGAAAATTACTAGCATCTGTGATATGAAGCCAGCGACAACCAACACGCATACCAAAAATAGTCACGGAAGCAGGCCCTTTGTTGTCTCCACCTGATATTGCTGCATCATTTCTAGATTACTATACATTCTTATATACAGCCCCCACTGACAGTCCTTTATTGGGTATGGACTTTATTAGGAAGGCTGGAGCCTTGTCTTTGACAGATGATGAGGGTAGGGCGCTAGTAAGCACTATTTCAGAACAGGAACTTAGATTGGCCATTGGTCGACTGTCCAAAGGTAAAGCCCCAGGTCCTGATGGCCTTAGTGCTTATTATTATAAATTGTTGTCCCCGCAGTTATTATTACCATTCTTACAAAATTTGTTAAACTCAATTCTCTCAGGAGGGGAACCCCCAAGGGATTTCACACAAGCCAGAATAATCCTATTGCCTAAACCGGATAAAGACCTCACACTGGTCATGTCCTATCGCCCCATATCTCTCTTAAATCAAGACCTTAAGCTCTTAACAACTATAATAGCTCAAAGATTACAAGCTATATTGCCAAACATACTACATCCCTCCCAAAATGGCTTTGTCAAAGGCCGCTCATCAGTACATAATATTCGACAGGTGGTGGCCGCCTTAACCCGATCGTTAAATGGCTCAGGACACAATTCTTTATTGGTTAGTTGTGACGCGACAAAGCCTTCGATAGGGTGTCCTGGGCGCATTTGCTCTGAGTGTTGCATCTCCAAAATTTTGGGGTGGGATTCATTAGTTTGTTCCGTAAATTATATGCCTCTCCTACCGCTTTTCTGACTGATAATGGCCTGAATACTTCAAACTTTCCTCTATCCCGTGGTACCCGACAGGGTTGCCCACTATCCCCTTTGTTATTTCATTTAGCGTTAGATCCCTTAATTAGATTATTTCACCTGCACACTCCCTGGTGAGGTGGGCCGACAAACGTTAAAGGTCTCAGCCTATGCTGATGATCTTCTCCTATACTTTACGAACCCCCAGGAGGCATTTCCAGGCTTCCTACACATATTGGATGATTTTGAGCAGATTTCAGGATTTATAATTTAATAAAACAAAAACTCATGCTTAAGCCTTACAGCCAGGTGCAAGAAATCATTGGACAGAAGGCTTCCCATTTTTATGGGCAGACTCCTCCATCAAATGTCTTGACTTAAACATAACGATAAAGCCGGCTGATTTATATATGGAAAACTTCCCTGGGTTAATAGCACGCGTTATGTTAGATTTCAAATGCTGGCGCCATTTACCATTATCTTATATAGGTAGATGCTACCTAATTAAAATGGTATCATTTCCTAGGCTGTTGTACGCCATACAAATGCTTCCCATTTTATTGAAAGACTCAGACTTAAACATTATAAACAAGGCTATTAGTACATTTATTTGGGCGGGGAAAAAGCCAAGAATATCATTATTTAAATTTAGCTAACCCCCTTCTTTGGGGGGTATAAATCTCCCTTGTATACGCAGTTACACCTTGGCGGATAACTATTGCTTTGCGGTGTATTGGCTTCATAACACAAGTAATTATGCCTGTACTGCCCTTGAGCAAGCCTCTTGCCCGGATATGGCTCTGCCTAATTTTTTACACATTGAAAGTTAACCCTCAAACCACACCCCTAATGTATCTGATAACCTTTTGCTTACCACTGCGTGGTATGCCTGGCGTTTGGCTAGATCTGGTCTAAAACTCTCAGCCTATAACACAATTCTTTGCTCCCTTTTCCCCACTGACACTGTGAGTACTCCTTTGTTGTGGGGTTCTTCATTGTCGCTGTCTTGGCATAAGAGGGGCCTTAGTTTAATTCTCCATACTTTGCAAAGGAATTGTTTGACATTACTGCCACTTCCTTTGCTACGTGATAAATACCCAGATTTGTCTATACCACTGTTTGTTTATTACCAACTCTGCAGCTTCACCCGTAGTGTGCTTTCTAAACTAACAGACAAAGATACCCCCAATGAGTTTGATATCATGGTTAGAAATGCTACTGATAACGGGTGCTCAACCTCCTTGTTATATATGCACATTAAACGGTGTATTAATCTGGAAAGTTTGCAGACGGGAATGGCAAAATGGGTCGTTGATCTACCTGATGTTCCTATTGTGACGATTCTTGATGCTTTTACACATCTTAATAAGTATCTGCATCTTACATGGAAATGCATTATATACTGTTACATCAAGCGTATTACACCCCAAAACTACGCTTATTAATGGGCGTTTCCACTGATTCAAACGGCTTCAAATGTACGGCACCAGATGCGGATTTATTTCACTGCATGTGGAGTTGTCCAGAAGTGCATACATTTTGGGTGTTGGTGGGTCAACATATCAAAGACACATATGACATTATTATTACACTAACTCCTGAATGGGCAATCTGGGATATATATACGTTCTCTGCTAGGAATAGACCAACATTGGGACAAAGGTTGTTTCTAGACAAATTGGCAGCGGCTGTAAAGAAAACAATATTGTCTCAATGGATTTCACCAGACCCACTGACATTATCTCTACTCCTGCCTAGAGTGTCTTACCTTTTCTCAATGGATTGGCTCGAAATGTCTCTCAATAAAGAGAAGAGAGCCGAAAAAATGTTTAGTGTTTGGTTACCTCATATTCGTTCTCTGCCATTACTTGTCAAGGATTCATTGCGAAAGGCAATTTCATTAACATCTTGGTATAATTTGGAAACACTCGCTTCAGGTAGCCCTCCTTTCTAACTAAATATCCATTATGCAATTGTTTACTGCTCTTCCTGTTTGTCTATGTTGTTCTTTTCTATCCTTCTACACAGGTGGACTCTTGATTATGCTCTGTGTGAAAAGAGTTATGCTGTCTGTAATGCTTATTGCTTATATTTTGTACCTTGCATTATTACTATTCATGTTTTCTATATGATATGCACTCTCTGTTGTATAACATGTGCAGTTCTCTAATAAAATATTTGGGGGGGGGGGAAGAAAAGAAGAATATCAATGGCTTTTTAAAAAAATTCCCAAAATTGAATGTGTCTTTAGTTTGTAGTATGTAAATTTCAAGTATATTGAGTAAATTGTGCCTGTCAATTACCAATTGTTTTATCCACTCTTCAGTCCTTGTAGTTTTTATTCAACCACATAAATTACACATAATCCATTGTTCATTTTCTAGTCTTGTGACATCCTTACTTTTCCTGTTATGTTTCAAAAGAAGAATTTTAAACTAACCCAATCCTGACCCTATTGGGTCAGCTACTGCCGCAGGCACAATTAATCTCTCCCTGTCCCCTCTCTTCTCTTCCCAAAGATGGACCCCCCCCCCCCCCCCCCCCCGCCGGCCCTGGTCTGAGGATGTGCAGCGACAGTGTCAAAGATTCCGGAGAAACTGGGACACCGCACAGGGACAGCCTGTGAGGCAGAGAGGGGACAGATGAAAAAAGTAACTATTTCAATGCTTGATGTAATGTTCTATTTTTATAGGAAAAAAGGCATTTAGCTGAAGTGATGGGTCTCTAAATAAAACAGTATTAGGTAATTATATCCTAACAGTAGTGACAAAGGTCCATATGTAGCAATGGTGTTTTTCTTATAAAAGGTTTTTATTTACCAGCAGTAGGTGATTGAGACTTTTCATCCATTTTTTTGGATAATAAATTCTTGGGGGGAAAAAGAAAACAGACTGTGTTATATACTGTGCCAATATTTGGCACAAAACTGAAAGTAACACATTGCATTTAAGTGTAACAAAAATACTAAAAATAGAAAGGATCACCAGAAACGGCAGCACCATAGGTTACTGTTGGCAAACCTGAAGCCAGTCCTACTGTGATGGGAGTAAAGCATATACATTTTTATGTAGGTATTATTATGGATGTTTATACTAATTGAAGAAGGCTTTTTTTCCATCTCCCAGAAATCTGCATTATAATGATTGATGCCACAAGAATAGTTGTATTTGTGTGAGCTGACTGACATCTACATTATTGGTGGATTCACTGTTTATGAGGACATGTGTTTTCCTTGGTAGAGGACAGTGTCAAACTGGGGCCACAAATCAGCCTTAGCATGTTTAACGCATGCACAAAAAAAGGGTATACCTTCCTCAAGGGGGTGTCTAGTGAGGCACAGGGACATGGCCACACATCACGCCCCGTCTCTCGGCTGAGTAGTGGAGCTGCTTGTCCAGGCTTTCAGTTGGCTGGACCAGCCTATCTGGTCATCAGTATTTGGTAGAAGCGCCAGATGGTCAGTGCAGCCTTGGTAGAGGGTACCATAGACAGTGATTGACAGGCTGTGAAAGCAAAATAACTGAAGTCTGCAATTACGCAATCAGGGGCCACTTTATTAAGTACTTCAGTGCACCTGCTCATTAATGTAAATATCTAATCATGTCGTAGCAACTTGATACATAAAACTATGCAGACATGTGTAACATCTAAAGGGCCATATACACAGGAGAGATGTGTGCTGAGCAAACCGCTCAGCACAGCGCGATGTGTGCTGAGCGATACGGGGGCTGATGGAGGGCCGCTCATTTCACCCAGTGGGTGAAATGAGCGACGTGCTAGATTCAGCCTGCATGCAGGCTAATCTAGCACCGGCGATAGCAATGCGCGGCCCGGGGGGTACACACGGATGATCTGTTCTTAAAATCTAAGCAATCTGGTCAGATTGCTTAGATTTTAAGCATGGATCTATCCATGAGTACCCCCCTTTAGAGTGTTACAGGATTAACTGGCATGGTTTGCTCACCATTCTGGTCGTTCCTGGGGCCTCCTTTCAGACTTTGCACATCCACAGCAGAGAGGCATGTGGTACCCCAAACCCAAATCAGTAAATGTCACAAAAATATAAAAACAACGTACAATTTATTTAGCAGGAGCTCTTCAATTGTTTCTGGGTTAATTTAAGCAAAAACTTAGAAATAACACAGTACACACAATAGCATATACTTAAGTAGCACATAACTCATATAAATATGTAATAGTACCAATATTTAGGATTTGTTACAATATTAAGGTTCATACACACTAGGCAATTTTGAGCTCAAAGTAGCTCATTTTTGCCGTTTTGAGCACTTGAGCACTAGTGTGTATGGGCGGGCGATGAGCGGTGAACGCTGATGCACTCTCCCACATCATCGCTGGCCGCCGCCATTTGTCAGCCTGTTTTAACAGCTGAATGAACCACTTTCCACAGTCTCCTATGGTTCACCCCCATGAAAATCGCTGGGCTGGGTGAAGATCGCTCAGTGTGTATGCACTGTGCGATTTTCCGGCCAGCGATTTTCACATCATCTCTCAGCATACACACTGGGCAAAAAGTGTGTATGCACTTTTAAGCTTATTCTAGCTTTGTTACTAGATAAATCCAATGTATCAACTAAGTTACCACCTTGAGGCTGACACTTAAACAACCCTCAATAGCAGTCAAGGCATTCACCCTTTGTATATAAAATCTATTTACTTTGAAGCTTTAAAGTTATTTTAGCTTAATAACCCATACAACTCTTAAATAACATCTGTTAGTCTATGCACATGGCCATATAGGTTGGTACACTTTCAGTACTTTTGTCAAACATCCAGTTTACTCAAGAACACTCTCACATGTTAGATGCAGAGCCGGATTAAGGGGGGTCCGCTGGGGGTAAGTACCCCTGGGCCCCACGCTGTGAGAGGGCCCCCCGCCACCCACCGCAGATCGGATCTCTATTGCCGATCTGCGGCGCTGCGCTTACCTATGACAGCTATCAAGCAGCCTCCGGCGCTGCAGAGATGTACAGGGCAGCCGAGGCGAACGAAGGCTCATCTGTCCAATGATAAGTGAAGCTGCAGCCTGCGGCTCCATGACTGGTTGGAGCGCAGGCTGCAGGGAAGAAGGAGGCGGGATCCCAGGCATGCGGCGCGGCACGGGTGGAGGTGGTTGTACCCTGCAGAGGAAAGAAAGGAAAGTGCTCTCCTTCATTCGTCGCAGCCGCCACTTGCTATCAGCACAGTAAGACAGGCTGCATTAACTTTTTGTTTATTAGATGGAAATTTGAAGCTAATGTTCTGGGTTTTATATATACATATATATATATATATATATATAATATACACACACACACATATATATATGTATATATATATATATATATATATATGCACCAACATTTCGGGGCTCGCATGCCCCTTCTTCTAGGTGACACACGTGCCCTGAAACGTCTATGAATTTTTACATGTATTCATCATAAACCTGCCTTTCACAAGTCTCCAGAGTGCCGCATTGGGGGATCCGCTACTATATACACCCTGTACTGAGGGTACCGGAGCACCCATGTGATCAAGTGCCAGTCTGAGTGGTCTTTGTTGTGTGTGTGTGTGTGTGTGTGTGTGTGTGTGTGTGTGTGTGTGTGTGTGTGTGTGTGTGTATATATATATATAAAATTAATTTAATTTTAGACCTTAGGGCCCCCTTGTTTTAAGTCCCCTGGGCCCCCCGTAGCCTTAATCCGGCTCTGGTTAGATGGAATGTGACCATTTACTTATAGAAAACCAAGTAGGCTGACTGTCTATACTCCCTTGCATAGTTGCTGTTAATTGGATTGCTTATTGATTTAAATAGTTAATTTTGGCTGAGCATTCCAGTTGCTACCCTTGTTCAGAGCTCAGGACCTATCCTTTTCAGTTATTACTGTATGTACATAATAAGGAATCAGCCTCAGTTATGCTGCTCAACGTTATTATTACTATATGTAGCAATGCTAATTCTCCTAGCCATGAGGGAGATATGATCTCCCTGCAGTCTCTGTCTGTACTATGGCAACATTGGTAGTCACTATCACTGATAAAGGTCCCTCACAGAAGGAGGCACACGTGTGCCTCTGTGTACCTCCAACTCAATGTATCTGTCACTGCCACAGTGTAACTCCTGTAATGTAGTTTTGCTCACTGGATTTAGCTGTGTACTCTCCTGTAGTATGTGTGTGAGGGGTGAGTCTTGACAGATCTGTCCATCGTCCATATTGCAGACTCTGTTTCCCCTACTGTCACCACCACCAGTGACTTGTGATTCTTCACAAGGGCATCAGTTGTCGGCTCTCCAAATCTGTTGAAGCACAGTCCCTGTTCGCCATACTGCACATATGCTGGCCGGCTATGACTGACATGGAAGGAGGACCAGTCTTGATCCTCAGCACCACCCGATCAGTGCCTCAGGCAGCTCTGCCTCACACAGTCTTTGGGGTATATTTACTAAGATTCCATTTGGGAAGAACTTTATGAATCTTCCAAATCGATTGAAATCGATTCCTTTTGGTCTTTCTAAACTTTTTGAATTTTACCTTATTCACTAAAACTCGATTTTTTTCATTTGATTTTAAAATCAAATTCCATGTTTATTCATGTTTAGAAAGGTTTTAGAATTGAATCTATGAAATCCCTTCCTAAATTGAACCTCAAATCCCCATTGAAATCCCCAGCCAAATAGAATGTAAAATCGAATAGAACACCCTCATTGCTTCCTATTGGTCCAAATGTATCACATGCTCACTAATTAAAGGGGAAACACACTTATTACATAGTTTTATACATAAAAAAATGTTTTTTTTAAATTAATTTTTGCGCGATTATGCAGTAGACGGCAGCTGAGCACAAACACAAATATTGCAAATATTGTTTTAAAAATATGACATTTGTAAAAAAAAAATTATTAGCATCAAACGATGCATTTTGCCAAGGATTGGATGGCTATATGTGCCTATATTTTTTATTTTTTATTTAACACATATTGCTATCTTACACAACAACCATCCCTCTGCAATTTGTCCAAGAAGATTTTAGACTGACAGGGATGAGTTGGTGAGGATGTAAGCATCATGGGCAGAATCTGGATAGGCACTTACTTTGCTCTTGTTTTTTGGTAATTTATTCATAGTTTACTGTAAATATGCCAATAGTGTGCTCTGGTGCTATCTTTTGCATATTTTTTTTAAAAAAAAGTTTCCCTAAAAGTCTAAATTTGTGCAGTACTCAACTCATGGAGCTTTTGAAAGTACTTTTCAGTCAGGTGGTGTTTTGCATGATATAGGTAGGTGCATATCACACCATTGCTTTAAGCATTCGTTTTTGTCACTTTTACAGTGCTCTATGTGTTTTGGGGTACTTAAAAAGTAATCGCTATAATTTTCTTATCTTTAGAATTGGGTTAGAAGCCAAAATCGAATGTCCAGGATAATTCTAAACATTTGAAGAGTTGAGGTTCGATTTGGAGGTCCATTTAAAATCGAACCTTAGTAAATTAGGGGATTTCATGTTGTTCTATGGGAAAACCTCGATGTTTTTAGAAATTCGATTTCTATTGGGATATGAATTGAATCTGCCAATAGTATTGATTTTGACATTCGATTTGGGCTTTAGTAAATATGTTCAACCCAAGTCGAATAGAAATAGAATTGAAATAGAATCCTAAATCCCTTGAATCACCAAAATTCGAATCTTAGTAAATATACCCCCTGGTCTCCACCAGTGGTACCTCAGCAGTGAAGGTCACTCTTCTTAGTGGTTACCTCAGGACAGGCTTCTCACAGGCAATGCCCGCTCTCTTATACATACTGGGCCTTGTGCAGCTCCTGTTTCAAAATGGTGACCACAGCTCTCAGTCCTGCCCAACTGACATGTGACAAGTTCTTGTACCTTTGTGCAGCTGCAGGTGCTGCTGGGAATTATCTGTATGTGTAAGCATATACACATGCGCTGTAGCACACTCCACAGTGTCAGACATAGGGGGTAGACCTGATCGCTCACTAGAATTTTTTTGCAGCGCTGCAATCAGGTCAGAACTGCGCATGCATATGCACTGCACTGCACAGGCGCGTCGCATGGGTACAAAGAGCATTGTTGCTGTGCGATGGGTTTTACGAACAATCCATTCGCACAGCCAATCGCAAGGAGATTGACAGGAGTAAGGTGTTTGTGGGTGACAACAGACCGTTTTCAGGGAGTGGTTGGAAAAATGCAGGCGTGTCCAAGCGTTTGCAGGGCGGGTGTCTGACGTCAAATCCAGGCAAGAACAGGATGAAGTGATCGCAGTGGCTGAGTAAGTCCTAGGCAACTCAGAAACTGCACAAAGTTTATTTGTACTGCTCAGCTGCACATGCGTTCGCACACTTGCACAGCTAAAATACACTCCCCTGTAGGCGGCGACTATCTGATCACAGCGCTGCAAAAAAACTGCTAGCGATCAATCAGGTCTGATTTAGGCCCATAATTCATTGCATAGCGGGGATTTACACATGGTCAAGAGGCTCATTTGTTGTTCAAACTAAACAACAGCATGGGGAAGAAATATGATGTAAATGGCATTGACCATGGATTGTTGGTGCCAGATGGGAATCTTGGAAAATACAGATTTCCTAGGCGTTTCACATACAACAGACTCTAGAGCTGACAGAGAATGTTGTTCAAATCAAAATAACACCCATTAAGTGCCAATTCTATGGACAAAAACTATTCGAAAATGAGAGAGGCTGTGGGCAAAAACCATGAGTTACAACAGCACATTGAACTGAGTGAGCTACAGCAGCAGAAGACCACACTAGGTTCCACTCCTGGCATATAAAAACAGGAAATTGAGGCTAAGGTGGACGCTTGCTCACCAAAATTCAGTCCTGTTGGAGAAAGAGCACAATATAAATAAAAGTATTATTATTATTATTATTATTATTAATAATAATAATAATAATAAAACTGGACAGTTAAGAATTGCAAAAACATTCAGCATATGGCATTAATAAAATGGAATCATGGATTTATCATGTCATCCTCCCGCTGTTAGATTCTCTCAGGTTTTGGATTTTATATAAGGACCCCGGTGATCAGCACTACTTCACTCCGTCTGTGGAGCCTGTAGTGAGCGGACGTGTCCTTGCTGTGTCCGTCCAGGGGTGCTGTGTTCTCCATCTAGGGGTGCTGCAGTGTTGTCCTTCAAGGGTCTGGGGCTACTTTGTCCTCAAGGGATACTCTGTTCGTGCTGTGTCCATCCAGGGGTGCTATGTTGTCCATTCATGGGTGCTCTGTCAATCTAAGGGTGCTCTGCCCCAGTTTAAAGATAAAATTAAAATGAAAGCTAAAAAATAACAATATATATATATACACTGGTCAAAAAAATAAAGGGAACACTTAAACAACACAATGTAACTCCAAGTCAATCACACTTCTGTGAAATCAAACTGTCCACTTAAGAAGCAACACTGATTGACAATCAATTTCAATAGACAACAGGTGGAAAGTATAGGCAATTAGCAAGACACCCCCAATAAAGGAGTTGTTCTGCAGGTGGTGACCACAGACCACTTCTCAGCTCCTATGCTTTCTGGCTGATGTTTTGGTCACTTTTGCAAGCTGGCGGTGCTTTCACTCTAGTGGTAGCATGAGACGGAGTCTACAACCCACACAAGTGGCTCAGGTAGTGCAGCTCATCCAGGATGGCACATCATTGCGAGCTGTGGCAAGAAGGTTTGCTGTGTCTGTCAGCGTAGTGTCCAGAGCATGAAGGCGCTACCAGGAGACAGGCCAGTACATCAGGAGACGTGGAGGAGGCCATAGGAGGGCAACAACACAGCAGCAAGACCACTACCTCCGCCTTTGTGCAAAGAAGAACAGGAGGAGCACTGCCAGATCCCTGTAAAATGACCTTCAGCAACACAAATGTGCATGTGTCTACTCAAACGATCAGAAACAGACTCCATGGGGGTGGTATGAGGGCCAGACGTCCACAGGTGGGGGTTGTGCTTACAGCCCAACACTGTGCAGGACGTTTGGCATTTGTCAGAGAACACCAAGACTGGCAAATTAGCCACTGACGCCCTGTGCTCTTCACAGATGAAAGCAGGTTCTCACTGAGCACATGTGACAGACGTGACAGAGTCTGGAGACGCCAAGGAGAACGTTCTGCTGCCTGCAACATCCTCCAACATGACCGGTTTGGCAGTGGGTCAGTAATGGTGTGGGGTGGCATTTCTTTGAGGGGCCGCACAGCCCTCCATGTGCTCGCCAGAGGTAGCCTGACTGCCATTAGGTACCGAGATGAGATCCTCAGACCCCTTGTGAGACCATATGCTGGTGCGGTTGGCCCTGGGTTCCTCCTAATGCAAGACAATGCTAGACCTCATGTGGCTGGAGTGTGTCAGCAGTTCCTGCAAGACAAAGGCATTGATGCTATGGACTGGCCCGCCCGTTCCCCAGACCTGAATACAATTGAGCACATCTGGGACATCATGCCTCGCTCCATCCACCAACGCCACATTGCACCACAGACTGTCCAGGAGTTGGCGGATGCTTTAGTCCAGGTCTGGGAGGAGATCCCTCAGGAGACCATCCGCCACCTCATCAGGAGCATGCCCAGGCATTGTAGGAAGGTCATACAGGCACGTGGAGGCCGCACACACTACTGAGCCTCATTTTGACTTGTTTTAAGGATATTACATCAAAGCTGGATCAGCCTGTAGTGTGTTTTTCCACTTTAATTTTGAGTGTGACTCCAAATCCAGACCTCCATGGGTTAATAAATTTGATTTCCATTGATAATTTTTGTGTGATTTTGTTGTCAGCACATTCAACTATGTAAAGAACAAAGTATTTAATAAGAATATTTCATTCATTCAGATCTAGGATGTGTTATTTTAGTGTTCCCTTTATTTTTTTGAGCAGTGTGTGTGTGTGTGTGTGTGTGTGTGTATATATATATATATATATATATATGTTTGTGCTATACCCCAATGTACTATACTATTATTTTTCTGTCACACTGCCGGTCAGACTGCAGTGTATAATCATACACGTATTGTGACACTTGGTGGTATCCCAACTGTAGGTGGTCCGTCCCCAGGGGTGCTTTGTTGTAAACCGCAGTGTATAATCATACGTATTGTGACACTGTGACATTGATGATGATGAAGATGTTGATGCCAAGGATGTTGTTTGTGTAAATCAGGCACCAGTGGAAAAAGTTGTTGCCCTTGATATTAAAAAGCCCATTGTCATGCCATAGCAAAAGACAAAAAAAGCCACCTCTTATGTGTGGAATTATGTAGAAATAATTCCACACATAAGAGGTGGCTTTTTTTGTCAAGACAAGACAATTGTTAAGCCATCAGTACTATTTGTAAAACAAGAGTAAGTAGAGGTAGGGCCCTTAACCATCTAGGAACTTCCTCTCTGTTACATCACTTGCAGCACATTTATCCAAAGTTTTCGTCAAAATCAGTAACTTTATGTTTTTAGCGAATCAGTCCAGCGTTTCATAGCTCTCCTCTCTCTGTTAGATCCAAGTGCCTGCACTCTCCACCACCAACACCTTCATCATCAACATCCTCAATCATGATCGGAAGAAGTTTTGCATCCAATTTCATAAGCATGACTGACTCCTCTCTTATGCTGGCTTCCTCAGTACGAAAAAATGCAAATGAAAGAGCGCTATTCACATCCAAAGTGGATTTTATTTTACAATACCCAAATATAGCAAATTTCTATGCCGGTCGGCAATACATATACATATATTAAAAACAACAATATAGCTATTTAAAATCCTAAAAACAGATGAATGAATGATTATATTCAAAGCAATCCTTTACACCTGCTTATTTAAGAATAAACGTCCCACTTGTTTATTTACGTCTCCTTATTCCTCAGATATCCAGAGTTATTGCTATACTTTCAATCAGCCGGATTTTCTGTGAATGCCTTAAGTCCAGCAATAAAGCATTTAATATTCACATACGTTGTTCACTCACTCCCCAGCCTTATGCTAGAACGTGCTTATGTCCATGTATCCGTTTATACTGATTAATGGAGCATGTATTAGTCATATATAAAGTGCATCCTTGTTCACAGCTGGTTCATGTTTTAAAGTGATTAGTGCAGAGGTGTTTCTTATGACCAAAAAGTAGGTATACCATGCATATACTTCTATTTGTTCACAATGCAGGTATTATTCCTCCTGGCTTATTCGCCGTGGTTAGCTTTATATATAATAGATACGACCTTGCACTTTGTCCACGGAAAAAGTGCTTTGTCCTCCCGGCCGGTGCTCGTATTCTCGGCCTTATCTGGAGTCCGTGGGCAGATGATTCATCCAGCGCTCCCCTCCTCAAGGGTGATATACAGCCGGCCAGCTGATACTATTCCGTCTGCTGCAGTCTGTGGTTTAACAACGGAGGTACTGACAGACGCGTTTCCCCGCCTACTACCAAGCATCGGCGGCTTCCTCAGTGTCATAAATTCTCCTCCCCATTCACTCCTTTTAGGCATACAATTAGCCAATAGGTGCATGTGTAATCCAATGCTTCTCAAGCCTCAGTTTCATTCATAAATATACTTCTACGGCTGCATTGATTACATTACTCTTATTAGCCAACTACAATATTATTTAAAAACATCTACAGCATACATTTATCTAATTCTAAAATCTCCAAACTTATATAACAAGGGACACACACATATACAATCCCACTCTCTCATAAATTACTTCAGAACCCATATCACTGATCACCTGTGATAATTAAGCGTTTTCCCACTGAATTAGTGCTCTATCAAGTATTAGATATTTTGTTGCAATTATCATGCTTATACAAACAAAAAAAAAAATAGAATAAAGTTAAATAAAATATCTCTGAAGGCCGTACAACCATAGATATTACGATTTATACATTGTTCTTAAACTCAGATTCTATCTAATTATATGGCATCCTTTCATGTTCCAAAAAACAAACTAAACCATATGTACATCTTTTATTCCCTGCTATTTGCATACTACATTATGGTATGAATGAGTTGTACTCCATTTTTTCTATATGCTGATTAGTCATCAAATCTTCCTATCCCTACTACAACATGCAGCCCTAAGCTCGTGATGTAAACTTCCTCATGCTTATACTCCCTCTAAATTCTATCTAAATACAATTTGTTCCCCACATTTTGTGTCTACCAGCCAATGTGAGGACCCTTAATAATATTTAATCCTGCTAAACATAAAAAGGATATGCGGCACCCTTATCTAATACCTACTATACACCAACTATTACCCATGTTTATAATGTACTGTACATTATAAAAGCCTTTTATGCAAGTTTTATATAATGATTCAATGCATTTCCCCCAAACTAATAACCTACCAACCAGTATGAGAACCCTTATCCATACCCCATTCAGTTCCACCATGTCATTTAAACCCACAGGGACCATTGTATCTAATAGAAAAATCCAATATGCTTCACGTCTGCGAAGTTGATTAAACCGATCTCCCCCTCTATTGGTAATTTTGATATGTTCAATGCCAATCATGGTTATATTTTCCCATCTTGAATTTTGACATTGTATCACATTATCCGATAATGGGTGTTTAGCTCCCCTAATTATATTCCTCCTATGTTATATCTCACATGTAACGATCTTGTAGTGCGCCCCACATATTGTTTCCCGCACTGGCAGGTAATAAGGTATATGACATAGGTGGAACCACAATTGATTAATTCTTTAATAGGATGGGTCACCCCTGTTATGAATGATTTAAAATTCGTACTTTTCCTAGGTATAGTCTTACATGACTGGCAGGTACTCTTTCCACATTTATGGTATCCAATTGGTTTTATAGGGAGCCAAGTTTCTTGTGTGCTACAGAGGGGTTTCTTTTCCTTGATAAAATGGCTTGGCACTAATTTTTTTTCGTAAATTATCCGCCTTCCTAAAAATCATATCACCTTTTGGATTGATAAATGGTTTTAATACCTCATCTAACAGTAATAATGAAGTATTTTTCTTGATCACCTGGCTAATTTTGTATGCACAACTGTTATATTGTGTAGTAAACGCTGTGTTCCTATCCATCTTATCATTACTGGGTGTATTTTTATTTTTATTTTTAGGAATAAGTAATTGTTCTCTCTCAATTGTCCCTACTTCCAAAAATGCTCTATCTAACAAATCCTGAGGATAGCCCTGTTCCAAAAATTATTCCATAAGTATTTTAGCAAGGAGGTTTTATCAAAGAGATAAATGATCGGGCGCTTATATGTGTTGTTTCTCTAAGCTGCTGCTATTAATTTGGGGAAGTCACACCCAAAATAACCTACAAACAAAGAAAACCAGATAGCAGCGCTAATGTGAAAATTGATAACATAGAAGGATTGAGTACTGAATTAGTATCATTTAATCAACCATAAAAACAATTCATTAACACAAACATCCATAAAATATAAAATCAGACTATGCTAAAACGGGGTCATATGAATAGCTGCCTTTTTAGTGTGTAGTCCGTTCCTGTATAGTATAGACCGGATAGCAGAAGGGTGAATAGTCGACACCGGACTGACAGCACAGTCATAGGTTTAAAAGTTATTTACCACATTTGGCCGCTGGAGGTAAGAGTCCCTTGAAGTATAATTGTGGGTCCTCACTGCATCGCGGTGTCCTCTTTAGATAGAGAGGAGTAGTGGTGGTCCTGTTGTTTTAACAGTCGACGCAGCAGTTCTGCTTGAACAAATGTCCAGTCCTGGTCCGGGCACACTTAGGCAGTAGATTTTTAAAGGTGGAAACCCCTGTAGATTCCTTCCTGACGCGTTTCGCTGCAGGTCCTGCAGCTTTATCAAAGGTGGTTTGTGCAGGTAAAGGGTCTGGGTATTTATACACTATCTAATAATCAAATTATTGACAGCTGTTCACTCAATCCTTCTATTTACTGTAATTTAATACAAAACATTTAAAATATATTAACAAAATATGTAATCCTAGGACAGACTCATTAAAATTAATACTAACATAAGAAATACAACTTTATAAAGTTTATTAGGGGTTTTAAGATCATTTCAGATTCGGACACATTTCAATTACTTCCGGGTTAAGGGTTGCATATAGCTCAGTAATACTGTCACCAATTGCACCAAAAGGGGAAAATTCATATACCCAGCCAATCTATAACTATTATCCTCATTGCTGTTGTAATAAAACTTAAAAACAAAGAGCCACAGAGACATAAAACTTATTTGTATATTTTTTTTTTGTGTATATAAGTTACGGACATCCCGGTAAACACTTCCGGGTAATGACCTTGACGTCACTTCCACTTGATGGACCGCAAGTCACGGCCATCGAGCGGTAGACCAGAGGCACTCCCCAGCCGCACCAGCACAGCCGGAAGTTCCGGGTGCCACATCCCGCTTGTCTTCCGCTGAATGGACCGCAAGCTCCGATCACCAAGGGGAGGGGAAGAAGTTGTTTCTCATTTCCTGTGTCTCCGCAGTCCCGCAACCAAACGTGACTCCTAGCGTATGACGCTCGGAGACGGAGGAGATATTTAGATTTGTTGCCCTGGAGACCATTAACCAATTGTGAAGCTTACTAAAGCGGCATTATTATCCCTTTTCTTTAGTTCTCCAAGCAGGTTAAAGCTCCACTTTTATAAAGAGCCTGTTACAATGTAGTTTGTCCAAAAAATTATCGAGACATTGGCCTATTCATACCTTATACAATACAGCACTAGTCAACCCTTTTAAACTATACATATAGCTTTCTTACGTGGGTTGTATATAAAACCTACAGCAGACATTTGACACCTATTAAAGGTGTCATATAGGGAAGGGGGTATTCCTAGAGAGGAAAAAACAGGAAAGGGGCTAGTAAGTGTGTTATCATATACTTGATAAGTTTAAGAAATATCTGATCTAATATGATTACATCAATAAAGTTTACTCCAGACTATTATATCGTTCACCCTAGTCCATAGCTGAAATTATTCTATTGATGTACTTAGGGAAAACTTATCGGTGCTTTCTGCCAATCACAAAAATGAGAGAAAATGAAAAAAAGAGAAAAAATAAATAAATAAATAAAAATATGTAGAATGGCCCAAAATATATAGTAATAAAGAGGAAAGATTTTTTGATTAGGACAGTCGCCCTATTTTTATTGAGTCTTATAAGCCAGGTATAAAGTCTCCATTGGCACCAAATTAGATTACCGCATTCAATTCAACCGACTCGTTGAGACCATCTGGAAAGATGGTATTCATCCGATACATCCAAAATACCTCTTGCTTGCACAGTTTGTTGTATCTATCCCCACCTCGTGAGGTATGTGGTATAGATTCCAACCCTACTATACGCAGACAACCAGGGTCTCCATCATGCACCACATCATAATGTTTAGAGACACTATGTGTCTTTAGCTTTTTCATGATGTTCCTCCTGTGTTCTAGAAATCTTACTTTAAGAGGTCTAGTTGTACGCCCTATATACTTCTCACATCCACAAATCAACATATAAATAACATAGGATGTGTCACAATTAATGAAACTTTCAATCTCGAACGAGGTCTCTCCAGTCTTATCTAAATTGATCTTCTTTCTGCGATTTAGTATGTGATTGCAGGTTATGCATTTATTTTTCCCACATTTATGGCAACCCTTTATTTTTTGTTGATGGTTTCTAAGCCAGTCGCCCTTATTTGCCCCTTCTTCAGTAGTTTCTCTGATGTTCTTCAGGTAACTGGGTGCTAATAGGTTCTTAAGGGACTTGCCTTTACAGAAAATGAACCTAGGTTCAGAAGTTAATATTGTGGAAAGTTGTGGATCGTGCCTAAGGATACCGTAATTCTTAGATATAATCTTCTTAATTTCTACATGGGATTTATTAAATGTGGAGATAAATGCCATCTCGTCCATTTTGTCACTTTTGGTTTCTTCTCTCGTTCTAGATATTAACAATTCATTTCTATCTTTGTTTCTAACTTCTGTTAAGGAGGTTTCCACAAGCTCTGCCGGGTATCCTCTACTGAGGAAAGCTTCAGACATAGTTTTAGCCTGAATATCGAAAGAGGTGAGATCCGAGCAATTCCTCCTGAGTCGTAATAGTTGACTCTTCGAAATGCTTTTTTTCCATGGCATATAATGCCCACTTTTAAAATGCAGGTAGGCATCTGTCCCCACATCTTTCATATAATTTGTGGTGGAGATTTTGTTCTCTCTGATCTCCAGGGAAATATCCAAAAAATTAGTTTTGTGAGGGTGAAAAGAATGCGTGAACACCAAATTAAAAGGATTAGAATTTAAATGGGCAACAAAAGATAGAACCGAAGTGTTGTCCCCATCCCAAATAATAAATATATCGTCAATATAACGGCCATAGAGAACCAGGTTCGCGTCAAAGCCGCCCCCCCACACGAGCTGGTCTTCGACCTCGCCCATGTAGAGATTGGCGTAACTAGGCGCGAACCTGGTTCCCATGGCCGTCCCCATCACCTGAAGGTAGTAAGTGTCGAGGAATGAAAAATAATTGTGACTTAAAATAAATTGTATTGAATCCAGAATGAATTGTTGGTGCAGAAGAGTAAGATCCCCATCTTTAGTGAGTTTTTTGGCTATTGTTTTGATGCCCAAGTCATGTGGGATATTTGTGTACAAACTTTGGATGTCCAGTGTGAGAAAACCATACGTATCCCTCCACTTGACGTCTTTAATGAAATTCAAAAAGTGAGTAGTGTCCTTGATATGTGACTTGAGCATAGAAACTCGTGGCTGTAAAAAAATATCAACATAATGTGAAAGATTCGATGTGAGGGAACCTACACCAGAGATTATGGGACAACCAGGGGGTGACGTGAGTGACTTATGAATCTTAGGGAGGTGGTAGTAGATGGGGACAATAGGATGTGAATTATATAGAAATCTGAATTCTTCCCTGGAGATCAGATTCTTACACAAGGCCCCATCAAGAAGAGTAAGTAATTCTTAGAGATACTCGGAGGTGGGGTCCTTTTGGAGGATCCTATAAAACTCAGCATTATGGAGTTGTCTTTTGGCCTCTCTAACATAATCTGATCTATCCTGTATGATAAGTCCCCCCCCCTTATCTGCTTGCTTAATTATAATAGAATTATCTTTCATTCGTTTGCGTAAAGCTCGTTTCTCCCATTTATTTAAGTTGTCAGTTTTATGTGAGTCCGAATTTTTTGAGCACAGATTTTTAAAATCCTCAAGAGTAGTTTTATAGAAGCTATCAATACTTGATCCTTTGGTTTTAATTGGGTAGAACTCAGATTTACTCCTGAGTTCTTTCCTCCCATTAATATTAAATATTTTATGGGGTTTTGGGGGAACATCCCCAACATTCTCTTCTAAGAGATCTGTAAGAGCCTCAAGAGCCACCGTATCCTCTCCATCCAAAACTATAGGAAATGCTTCATCATTATTCCTGAGAAGGGTTTGTCTAGCAAAATATTTCTTTCTGCAGAGTGTTCGAACAAAACGATTCAGTTCTACAAATAAAGTAAATATGTTAGGGGGGGCTGATGGGGAAAATTTAAGACCCTTACTCAATAACTGAATTTCATTTTCGGTCAATTGTCTGGAGGAGAGATTAAAGATGCTCTTTTTTTGTGAACCTTTCCTGATCTTTTTTAGTTTCTTATATACTTCTTTCTTTCCTCCTCTTCTTCCTCGAAACTGATGTTTCTTCTCTTTCTCCCTGTTTCTTTCTGCCACTCCCTGTCTTGATCCTGAAATCTTTTCTTTCGCTGTTCTAAAAAACTATTGGAAACCAAGGAATTGTCGGAATGTGATTTGGGTCTAGCCCCTAATTCTTTGCTCTTATAGGGAGAAAAGTCACTCTCATCCACTTTCTTAGTGGGTGACAGGCGTTCTGATCTTTCTTGGGGATGTTTATTATAATTGAATCTACTTCTCTGTTGTGATCTGGGCGTAGCCCCTTGTGTTTTCCTCTCTGATCCGCGTTGTGAATAAGACCTCACAGAGGAATTGTGAGGTTCTCTCTGCTTGAGGTTCTTAGATTGTTTATAGGTTCTTACATTATCTGTTCTGTAATCTTCAACGTCCCGTTGAAATTTTCTACACTTGGTCTCTAAAATGGTCTGCTCAAATTTATTAACTCTTTCTGTAACTGCCATGTCTCTATCCTTAAATTCACTACTTTGGCTATGTGGCTCAAGTTTTTCCCTCAAGTTTTCAATCTCTGATTCAATCATTTTAAGTTTTTCTGTCCTGTAATCTATTACAACTCCCATAAGGGTTAGTGAGCACCGATCTAATGTGGAGTCCCATCTTTTTTGGTACTCAACATTATCGTGAAAAATCGAGGGTTTAGACAATCTTAGACCCCTCGGTATAATTTTTTTATCAATATATTTTTGCATATTGACCGTGTCTAACCAGTGTCTTACTTCTGATTTTAAAAGATCCTCTAATTTGAAAAAATCTTCCCTTAAATCATCACGGCTTTCAACTTAATTCTCAAACGGGCTATCCCATTTCGAGAGATAGCCTTGTCGCCTATTGAGTCTGTCCGAAAAGTTAGAGAAACAGCCCATGCTGCCCAATCAAAACTATGTGTGGTAGCAAGGAGGTTTTATCAAAGAGATAAATGATCGGGCGCTTATATGTGTTGTTTCTCTAAGCTGCTGCTATTAATTTGGGGAAGTCACACCCAAAATAACCTACAAACAAAGAAAACCAGATAGCAGCGCTAATGTGAAAATTGATAACATAGAAGGATTGAGTACTGAATTAGTATCATTTAATCAACCATAAAAACAATTCATTAACACAAACATCCATAAAATATAAAATCAGACTATGCTAAAACGGGGTCATATGAATAGCTGCCTTTTTAGTGTGTAGTCCGTTCCTGTATAGTATAGACCGGATAGCAGAAGGGTGAATAGTCGACACCGGACTGACAGCACAGTCATAGGTTTAAAAGTTATTTACCACATTTGGCCGCTGGAAGTAAGAGTCCCTTGAAGTATAATTGTGGGTCCTCACTGCATCGCGGTGTCCTCTTTAGATAGAGAGGAGTAGTGGTGGTCCTGTTGTTTTAACAGTCGACGCAGCAGTTCTGCTTGAACAAATGTCCAGTCCTGGTCCGGGCACACTTAGGCAGTAGATTTTTAAAGGTGGAAACCCCTGTAGATTCCTTTCTGACGCGTTTCGCTGCAGGTCCTGCAGCTTTATCAAAGGTGGTTTGTGCAGGTAAAGGGACTGGGTATTTATACACTATCTAATAATCAAATTATTGACAGCTGTTCACTCAATCCTTCTATTTACTGTAATTTAATACAAAACATTTAAAATATATTAACAAAATATGTAATCCTAGGACAGACTCATTAAAATTAATACTAACATAAGAAATACAACTTTATAAAGTTTATTAGGGGTTTTAAGATCATTTCAGATTCGGACACATTTCAATTACTTCCGGGTTAAGGGTTGCATATAGCTCAGTAATACTGTCACCAATTGCACCAAAAGGGGAAAATTCATATACCCAGCCAATCTATAACTATTATCCTCATTGCTGTTGTAATAAAACTTAAAAACAAAGAGCCACAGAGACATAAAACTTATTTGTATATATTTTTTTTGTGTATATAAGTTACGGACATCCCGGTAAACACTTCCGGGTAATGACCTTGACGTCACTTCCACTTGATGGACCGCAAGTCACGGCCATCGAGTGGTAGACCAGAGGCACTCCCCAGCCGCACCAGCACAGCCGGAAGTTCCGGGTGCCACATCCCGCTTGTCTTCCGCTGAATGGGCCGCAAGCTCCGATCACCAAGGGGAGGGGAAGAAGTTGTTTCTTATTTCCTGTGTCTTGAGGGAAAAACTTGAGCCACATAGCCAAAGTAGTGAATTTAAGGATAGAGACATGGCAGTTACAGAAAGAGTTAATAAATTTGAGCAGACCATTTTAGAGACCAAGTGTAGAAAATTTCAACGGGACGTTGAAGATTACAGAACAGATAATGTAAGAACCTATAAACAATCTAAGAACCTCAAGCAGAGAGAACCTCACAATTCCTCTGTGAGGTCTTATTCACAACGCGGATCAGAGAGGAAAACACAAGGGGCTACGCCCAGATCACAACAGAGAAGTAGATTCAATTATAATAAACATCCCCAAGAAAGATCAGAACGCCCGTCACCCACTAAGAAAGTGGATGAGAGTGACTCTCCTTATAAGAGCAAAGAATTAGAGGCTAGACCCAAATCACATTCCGACAATTCCTTGGATTCCAATAGTTTTTTAGAACAGCGAAAGAAAAGATTTCAGGATCAAGACAGGGAGTGGCAGAAAGAAACAGGGAGAAAAAGAAGAAACATCAGTTTCGAGGAAGAAGAGGAGGAAAGAAAGAAGTATATAAGAAACTAAAAAAGATCAGGAAAGGTTCAGAAAAAAGGAGCATCTTTAATCTCTCCTCCAGACAATTGACCGAAAATGAAATTCAGTTATTGAGTAAGGGTCTTAAATTTTCCCCATCAGCCCCCCCTAACATATTTACTTTATTTGTATGGAAATTGGACCGAGCGCTTATATGTGCAAATGTGTAGTGTTCAGAAACAAGTAGGAATTTATATGATGTAAAAAATATAAAAATATATAAAAATAAAAATAAATGAAAATGAAAATAAAAATAAAAATTAAAAATAAAAATAAATATAAAAAATAATAATAATGGTAAAGGAAGGGAATAGGAAAGGGGAAAGGTGTTAGGGTCTCCTGCCCTGTGCTGCCACGTCGTCATGGCAACCGGGAGACAAGTGCTAGTGGAGTAACCTGAGCGCAGCTGATACTCCGGTTCGGGTCTTTTGCTGTGCAGTGGTTATAGGCTCTGTGCACGGCAGGGGATCCGGTGCTGGTTTTTGTGCTCACAGTCTGTGAGGTCTGAGTGGGGCGTGGACAGCACCTGCTTTATAAGGCCTCTTTTCAGGGTAAGCAGATGCTGCTGAATCTTTGTTGGTTAGTCAG
Source organism: Pseudophryne corroboree (assembly GCF_028390025.1). Classification (NCBI taxonomy): domain Eukaryota; kingdom Metazoa; phylum Chordata; class Amphibia; order Anura; family Myobatrachidae; genus Pseudophryne; species Pseudophryne corroboree. The sequence continues at coordinate 534,510,780 of NC_086446.1, read as the reverse complement.
TTCATGAAAGTTAGCCAGTACTGTGTAGCTTTGTATTTGTTTGTTGCTTACTGCAAATAGGCCTGGGGATTTGGTATGACACTCTGCCAATCCAGACCTAGCAGTAAGACTGGAGTCAGTCGTTTAGCTTGCTGGGGTTCTGTTACTACTCTGTGAACTTAGCAAGTTTGCGGCTGTATTCTAAGACTTGCCTGTCTAATCCTGTCTCACTGTGCTAGGTGTCAGGGGTCAGTTTAGAGGCAGTAAGCTAAAACCTGTGCACTGCAAGTGAGAATCAGGATTGTGGAGTCTCTCCTTGTGTCTATCATTCCATCTCTGACCAAGGAGTTTACTGCCACACCCGTTGGTAACCCTTTAGGGTTTTGCTGTTGCCCTTAGCAACAGCATTTCGGGTTCTCTACGTATTAAAACACAACATCTTGCTATTTCCATCTGAGCAGTTCTAATACAAGGGAGATACCCAGTTCCTTAGCCTCTGGGCTTCTCTGTTCACTTTGTGTGTATTTTGTTACCCTATCACCTTCTGTGTACGTTATGTCATATTCCCCAGTTTGTCTGTGAGTCCATTTGTTTTGCATAACAGTTCAAACACCAGTACATTCCTGCAGACACTGGAGTGCATAACAGTTCTGACACCAGTACTTTCCTGCAGGCACTGGTGTGCATAACATATTCAGCAGCCTAATACTCCTGTTGAAATTTTGTGGGAATATGGAGCATACCCCTCAAAATACGTTGCAACAGGTGGTCGATCAGGTGCAGGTCCTGACTCGACAATTTAATGATTTGTCCATTAAAATGCACACCTCCCAGGCTGCTGGCGGAGCTCCCGCAGCAGCAGCACCTGCAGGGGTTAAGGAGCCGAAAGTAAATCTCCCGGATCGTTTTTCTGGAGATCGCTCGCAGTTCTTTTGTTTCAAGGAGAGCTGCAAGCTATACTTCCGGCTTAGGCCTCAGTCTTCTGGGTCGGAGATTCAGCGGGTGGGCATAGTGATTTCCTTGCTACAAGGAGACCCACAGGTCTGGGCATATGGGTTGCAGCCTGACTGTCCGTCGCTTAAAAGTGTTGATGCTTTTTTTACGGCACTGGGCATGTTGTATGATGACCCTGACAAGACGGCCTCAGCCGAGGCTCAGATTTCGATCCTTAAGCAAGGGCGAAGGCCAGTTGAGGTTTACTGTACGGAGTTTCGGAGGTTGGCCCATGATACCCAGTGGAATGACCCAGCCCTGAGACACCAGTACCGAAGAGGTCTTTCTAACCAGATAAAGGACCAACTGGTACAATATCCCTTGCCTGATAGCTTGGATCAGCTCATGCAGTTATCCATCCGGGTGGATAGACGGCTGAGAGAGCGTAGGCTTGAAAGGGAGACTGAGATTTCCTTCCTTCCCAAGGGAACCTCAGACTCTGAGGAATTTTCTGAGGAGCCTATGCAGATTGGGGCTACCCGCCTCTCCTCGCGTGAGAAGACGCGGAGGAGACAGCAGGGGTTGTGTTTGTACTGTGGGAATAAAGGTCATGTGGTAGTATCATGCCCAGAAAAGCCGGAAAACTTCAGGGCCTGAGGGTGATGGGAAATATCCTGTCAGGCCAGAAGTCAGAATTTCCCAAGAAGACTTTTATCATTCCGGTGACCTTGAAGATCCTCGGTCAAACTGTCAAGACTGAGGCCTTTGTGGACAGTGGGGCCGACGGGGTTTTTATGGACCGCCAATTCGCCCTGAAACACTCTGTTCCCTTAGTACCCTTGGCATCGGAAATTGAGATTTGTGGGTTAAACGGGGAACCATTATCCCAAGGTAAAATTACCTCTTGCACTAGCCAGATTTCTTTGTTTATTGGAGCCACACACTCTGAAAAATTGTCCTTTTATGTGACTGTCTGTACTTTTGCCCCATTGGTGTTGGGGTTTCCCTGGTTAAGGGCCCACAATCCTCAATTTGACTGGGTCTCTGGGGAGATTCTTAGTTGGGGTACTGATTGTTTCAGGAGTTGCTTGAGCCTTCCAGTCAGGCTCTCGCAGCTAAGTTTGCCAGGATTGCCAGGGTGTTATGCAGATTTTGCGGACGTGTTCTCCAAAAAAGTTGCAGAGGTACTACCTCCCCATCGCCCCTATGACTGTGCCATTGATTTGTTGCCAAATGCTAAGCTTCCCAAGAGCAGGTTGTACTCCCTGTCACGTCCTGAGACTCAGGCTATGGCAGAGTACATTCAGGAGAACTTGGCTAAGGGATTTATCAGACCTTCACAGTCTCCAGTTGGGTCGGGGTTCTTCTTCGTGGGTAAAAAGGACGGTTCGTTGCGACCCTGCATCGACTTCAGGGAATTGAACCGTATCACGATTAAAAACTCATACCCACTGCCTCTCATTTCGGTCTTGTTTGACCAGCTTCGTACTGCCACCATTTTTTCTAAGATTGACCTACGCGGTGCGTACAATCTAATCCGAATAAGAGAGGGGGATGAATGGAAGACTGCCTTTAATACCCACTCAGGGCATTATGAATATTTGGTGATGCCTTTTGGGCTCTGTAATGCCCCGGCAGTCTTCCAGGATTTCATGAATGATGTGCTCAGGGAATATTTGGATAGATTCTTAGTTGTATACTTAGATGACATCCTAATCTTCTCCCATTCCCTGGAGGAACATCGGAAGCATGTACGCTTAGTCCTCCAGAAACTCAGAGACCACCGGCTTGGGGCGAAGCTGGAGAAGTGCGAATTTGAAGTTCAGCAAATTGCATTTCTAGGATATATTATCTCCCCAGAAGGTTTCCAAATGGAGGGTTCCAAGGTACAGGCAGTCCTGGATTGGGTGCAGCCCACTAGTTTGAAGGCGCTTCAGCGTTTCCTGGGCTTTGCAAATTTTTATAGACGATTTATCGCTGGATTTTCGTCTATAGTGGCGCCCTTGGTGGCACTCACTAAGAAAGGGGCGGATGTTGCTCACTGGTCTTGTGAGGCTAAAGCGGCTTTTGCCCGTCTCAAAAGGGCATTTGTTTCGGCCAAGGTGCTGCGACACCCAGATCCAGAGCGTCCTTTTGTGGTGGAGGTGGATGCCTCTGAGATGGGTATTGGGGCAGTGCTTTCTCAGATGGGAGTGTCTGATAATCGCCTTCATCCCTGTGCTTACTTTTCCCGTAAATTTTCGCCTGCCGAGATGAATTATGACGTGGGTAACCGGGAATTGTTGGCTATTAAGGATGCACTCGAGGAGTGGAGACACTGGCTTGAGGGGGCTAAGTTTGTGGTCTCAATTCTCACTGACCATAAGAATCTGGCATATTTAGAGTCAGCGAAGCGTCTCAATGCCAGGCAGGCACGATGGGCTTTGTTTTTTGCTCGCTTTAATTTTTTGATAACATATCGCCCTGGGTCAAAAAACATCAAGGCTGATGCGCTCTCGCGGAGTTTTGCTCCAATCCAGGAGACCACCGAGGAGCCGTTGCCCATTGTTTCCCCATCATGTATTAAAGTGGGCATTACCCAGGACCTCTTATAATTAGTCCTTAGAGCACAGGAGCAGGCTCCTCCAGACCTTCCGGTAGGTCTTTTGTTTGTGCCTCCTAGGTTAAGACAGCGAGTGTTCCTGGAATTCCATGCCAAGAAGTCGGCAGGTCACCCGGGTATTGCCAGAACTCGGGAGTTGCTATCTAGGGCGGTGTGGTGGCCCTCGGTGGCTAAGGATGTGGATCAGTGGGTTCGGGCATGTGACATCTGTGCCCGAAATAAGACTCCTAGAGGGGTTCCTGTTGGCCCATTACATCCACTCTCTATCCCATCTAAGCCATGGACCCACATTTCAATGGATTTTGTGGTGGACTTGCCCAAATCCTCGGGGATGACAGCCATCTGGGTTGTCGTTGACAGGTTTTCGAAGATGGCGCACTTCGTTCCACTGGTTGGGCTGCCATCAGCCAGACGCCTGTCTGAATTATTTATGCTGCATGTTGTGCGTCTCCACGGGTTGCCACTTGATGTGGTCTCTGACCGCGGATCCCAGTTTGTGGCCAAATTCTGGAGGGCATTTTGTTCCGATCTCCAGATTTCTGTCAGCTTGTCGTCAGGCTACCATCCGCAGTCTAATGGGCAGACTGAAAGGGTGAACCAGTCCTTGGAGCAGTTCCTCAGGTGTTATGTCTCCAAGTGTCAGACTGACTGGGTTGCTCATCTGTCCATGGCGGAGTTTGCCTATAACAACGCGGCTCACTCTGCTACAGGGATCTCTCCCTTCCTTTGTGTGTATGGGCATCATCCTAAGGCCAATTCTTTTGACCCCCTGGACTCCACGCCTGGTGGTTCCTCTGTGGTTTCGGTCCTTAGAGGTATTTGGCGGAAAGTGAAGAAAGCCCTTGTGTCTGTGTCATTAGTGACCAAAAGGGTTTTTGATAAGCGGAAAAGACCCTGCAGCTTCAAATTAGGAGACTTCGTCTGGTTGTCAACCAAGAATTTGAAGTTGAGACAGCCATCTCATAAGTTAGGCCCCCGGTTCATCGGCCCTTATAAGATCACCAGGGTTATCAATCCGGTGGCATTTCAGTTAGATCTGCCACGTTCTTTGGGTATCAATAAAACATTTCATTGTTCCCTTTTAAAACGGGCGATTAGTAATCCTTCTTCCAGTGGAAGACCTTCCCCTCTTCTGATACGTGGCCAGAGGGAGTTTGTTGTTGAAAGGATTCTTGACTCCAAGGTGGTTCGGGGTCGGCTGTCATTTTTGGTGCACTGGAAGGGGTATGGCCCGGAGGAGCGGTCGTGGGTGCGCAGTTGTGATCTTCATGCCCCCAGACTGATACGCTCTTTCTTCTCGCAGTTCCCCGATAAACCCGGTGGTAGGGGTTCTTTGACCCCTCGTCAGAGGGGGGGTACTGTTAGGGTCTCCTGCCCTGTGCTGCCACGTCGTCATGGCAACCGGGAGACAAGTGCTAGTGGAGTAACCTGAGCGCAGCTGAAACTCCGGTTCGGGTCTTTTGCTGTGCAGTGGTTATAGGCTCTGTGCACGGCAGGGGATCCGGTGCTGGTTTTTGTGCTCACAGTCTGTGAGGTCTGAGTGGGGCGTGGACAGCACCTGCTTTATAAGGCCTCTTTTCAGGGTAAGCAGATGCTGCTGAATCTTTGTTGGTTAGTCAGTTCATGAAAGTTAGCCAGTACTGTGTAGCTTTGTATTTGTTTGTTGCTTACTGCAAATAGGCCTGGGGATTTGGTATTACACTCTGCCAATCCAGACCTAGCAGTAAGACTGGAGTCAGTCGTTTAGCTTGCTGGGGTTCTGTTACTACTCTGTGAACTTAGCAAGTTTGCGGCTGTATTCTAAGACTTGCCTGTCTAATCCTGTCTCACTGTGCTAGGTGTCAGGGGTCAGTTTAGTGGCAGTAAGCTAAAACCTGTGCACTGCAAGTGAGAATCAGGATTGTGGAGTCTCTCCTTGTGTCTATCATTCCATCTCTGACCAAGGAGTTTACTGCCACACCCGTTGGTAACCCTTTAGGGTTTTGCTGTTGCCCTTAGCAACAGCATTTCGGGTTCTCTACGTATTAAAACACAACATCTTGCTATTTCCATCTGAGCAGTTCTAATACAAGGGAGATACCCAGTTCCTTAGCCTCTGGGCTTCTCTGTTCACTTTGTGTGTATTTTGTTACCCTATCACCTTCTGTGTACGTTATGTCATATTCCCCAGTTTGTCTGTGAGTCCATTTGTTTTGCATAACAGTTCAAACACCAGTACATTCCTGCAGACACTGGAGTGCATAACAGTTCTGACACCAGTACTTTCCTGCAGGCACTGGTGTGCATAACAAAAGGGGAGAAGTGCAATGTTTACAGCTCCTTTTTGAAAGAATTGTGGAGCTTGTGGACACTTTTATGGAACGGTACAGTCTGTTCTTTTATACTGGAATCTTTCCCTGACTTACCCTATGCAGATGCGGCTGGAGGCTTTTGGTGTCTCTAACAGCATTCAAGTGCTGTAACTCACGATCTCCTCCTCTTAGCCGCACTGTTAGCCGCTGCTCCGTTCGTCAGACCGGAAGTTGCGATGTTTACTTCCGGTATTCGGACGCTGGCGGTGGCTGGCTTCGTGTCCTTGGTGTCCTCGGTGTTAGCTTAGTTCTTCTTATACTCCAACGCATTTCGAATCGCAGCAGGATTCTTTTTCAAGGAGATGGTACAAATGTTTGTAAAATGTCCATTTTTATATCAAAAACTTTATTGCTAAAACAGGATGTGCACGTGACCGGAAGTGTGTTCTTTCGGCGGCATCCTCATGGTAAAAACTTCAATAGAGGAAGGAATGTAGATTTTTCTAACAGTGCGGCTAAGAGGAGGAGATCGTGAGTTACAGCACTTGAATGCACAAGCTCCACAATTCTTTCAAAAAGGAGCTGTAAACATTGCACTTCTCCCCTTTCCCCTTTCCTATTCCCTTCCCTTACCATTATTATTATTTTTTATATTTATTTTTATTTTTATTTTTATTTTTATTTTCATTTATTTTTATTTTTATATATTTTTATATTTTTTACATCATATAAATTCCTACTTGTTTCTGAACACTACACATTTGCACATATAAGCGCTCGGTCCAATTTCCATACACGTCAAACAACAACTTGAGCAGCTTTTTTCCACAAGCGCAGCAAACTACATTCATTATTCTGTCAACCATTTAAATAGCAGCTGCAGCTAAACATGGCATATAAAACACACAACCAGAAACGCCAAAATTTGGACAACATCTTCTCTACAACTAATATCCTGCCTATAGCAGAAACAAAGGTAGAAGATGAGCGCTTCTGTAGCCTATTCCTAAAATTGGAAAAACTCTACATAAAAGAAATTAAACAATGGTGGGAACTAACCACCTTAACAAAATATCTGGAACAAGAAATGATACCGAAAGGTCTACGTATGCAGAAACAATGCACGTTTGTCCCAGCGGATCCAAACTTCCACAATAAATGGAACAATATCCTTGACAATTGCTCAAAGCAATTAATGAATGCAATTATAGAAGAACGAAAGATATCCCTAAAAAACATCACAGATGCAATCATTAAAATTGAAAATAAGTTTGAACCGCTCCATACAATGGAAGATTACAAAACTCTTATGAATTTAACACATCAAAAAATGGAGAAACTGGAAGACACCATCATAATACAAAAACAAAAAAAGTATAAGAGAGACCATCCTGTTTTAGCAATAAAGTTTTTGATATAAAAATGGACATTTTACAAACATTTGTACCATCTCCTTGAAAAAGAATCCTGCTGCGATTCGAAACGCGTTGGTGTATAAGAAGAACTAAGCTAACACCGAGGACACCAAGGACACGAAGCCAGCCGCCGCCAGCGTCCGAATACCGGAAGTAAACATCGCAACTTCCGGTCTGACGAACGGAGCAGCGGCTAACAGTGCGGCTAAGAGGAGGAGATCGTGAGTTACAGCACTTGAATGCTGTTAGAGACACCAAAAGCCTCCAGCCGCATCTGCATAGGGTAAGTCAGGGAAAGATTCCAGTATAAAAGAACAGACTGTACCGTTCCATAAAAGTGTCCACAAGCTCCACAATTCTTTCAAAAAGGAGCTGTAAACATTGCACTTCTCCCCTTTCCCCTTTCCTATTCCCTTCCCTTACCATTATTATTATTTTTTATATTTATTTTTATTTTTATTTTCATTTTCATTTATTTTTATTTTTATATATTTTTATATTTTTTACATCATATAAATTCCTACTTGTTTCTGAACACTACACATTTGCACATATAAGCGCTCGGTCCAATTTCCATACACGTCAAACAACAACTTGAGCAGCTTTTTTCCACAAGCGCAGCAAACTACATTCATTATATTTACTTTATTTGTAGAACTGAATCGTTTTGTTCGAACACTCTGCAGAAAGAAATATTTTGCTAGACAAACCCTTCTCAGGAATAATGATGAAGCATTTCCTATAGTTTTGGATGGAGAGGATACGGTGGCTCTTGAGGCTCTTACAGATCTCTTAGAAGAGAATGTTGGGGATGTTCCCCCAAAACCCCATAAAATATTTAATATTAATGGGAGGAAAGAACTCAGGAGTAAATCTGAGTTCTACCCAATTAAAACCAAAGGATCAAGTATTGATAGCTTCTATAAAACTACTCTTGAGGATTTTAAAAATCTGTGCTCAAAAAATTCGGACTGACATATAACTGACAACTTAAATAAATGGGAGAAACAAGCTTTACGCAAACTAATGAAAGATAATTCTATTATAATTAAGCAAGCAGATAAGGGGGGGGACTTATCATACAGGATAGATCAGATTATGTTAGAGAGGCCAAAAGACAACTCCATAATGCTGAGTTTTATAGGATCCTCCAAAAGGACCCCACCTCCGAGTATCTCTCAGAATTACTTACTCTTCTTGATGGGGCCTTGTGTAAGAATCTGATCTCCAGGGAAGAATTCAGATTTCTATATAATTCACATCCTATTGTCCCCATCTACTACCACCTCCCTAAGATTCATAAGTCACTCACGTCACCCCCTGGTCGTCCCATAATCTCTGGTGTAGGCTCCCTCACATCGAATCTTTCACATTATGTTGATATTTTTTTACAGCCACGAGTTTCTATGCTCAAGTCACATATCAAGGACACTACTCACTTTTTGAATTTCATTAAAGACGTCAAGTGGAGGGATACGTATGGTTTTCTCACACTGGACGTCCAAAGTTTGTACACAAATATCCCACATGACTTGGGCATCAAAACAATAGCCAAAAAACTCACTAAAGATGGGGATCTTACTCTTCTGCACCAACAATTCATTCTGGATTCAATACAATTTATTTTAAGTCACAATTATTTTTCATTCCTCGACACTTACTACCTTCAGGTGATGGGGACGGCCATGGGAACCAGGTTCGCGCCTAGTTACGCCAATCTCTACATGGGCGAGGTCGAAGACCAGCTCGTGTGGGGGGGCGGCTTTGACGCGAACCTGGTTCTCTATGGCCGTTATATTGACGATATATTAATTATTTGGGATGGGGACAACACTTCGGTTCTATCTTTTGTTGCCCATTTAAATTCTAATCCTTTTAATTTGGTGTTCACGCATTCTTTTCACCCTCACAAAACTAATTTTTTGGATATTTCCCTGGAGATCAGAGAGAACAAAATCTCCACCACAAATTATATGAAAGATGTGGGGACAGATGCCTACCTGCATTTTAAAAGTGGGCATTATATGCCATGGAAAAAAAGCATTCCGAAGAGTCAACTATTACGACTCAGGAGGAATTGCGCGGATCTCACCTCTTTCGATATTCAGGCTAAAACTATGTCTGAAGCTTTCCTCAGTAGAGGATACCCGGCAGAGCTTGTGAAAACCTCCTTAACAGAAGTTAGAAACAAAGATAGAAATGAATTGTTAATATCTAGAACGAGAGAAGAAACCAAAAGTGACAAAATGGACGAGATGGCATTTATCTCCACATTTAATAAATCCCATGTAGAAATTAAGAAGATTATATCTAAGAATTACGGTATCCTTAGGCACGATCCACAACTTTCCACAATATTAACTTCTGAACCTAGGTTCATTTTCTGTAAAGGCAAGTCCCTTAAGAACCTATTAGCACCCAGTTACCTGAAGAACATCAGAGAAACTACTGAAGAAGGGGCAAATAAGGGCGACTGGCTTAGAAACCATCAACAAAAAATAAAGGGTTGCCATAAATGAGGGAAAAATAAATGCATAACCTGCAATCACATACTAAATCGCACAAAGAAGATCAATTTAGATAAGACTGGAGAGACCTCGTTCGAGATTGAAAGTTTCATTAATTGTGACACATCCTATGTTATTTATATGTTGATTTGTGGATGTGAGAAGAAGTATATAGGGCGTACAACTAGACCTCTTAAAGTAAGATTTCTAGAACACAGGAGGAACATCATGAAAAAGCTAAAGACACATAGTGTCTCTAAACATTATGATGTGGTGCATGATGGAGACCCTGGTTGTCTGCGTATAGTAGGGTTGGAATCTATACCACATACCTCACGAGGTGGGGATAGATACAACAAACTGTGCAAGCAAGAGGTATTTTGGATGTATCGGATGAATACCATCTTTCCAGATGGTCTCAACGAGTCGGTTGAATTGAATGCGGTAATCTAATTTGGTGCCAATGGAGACTTTATACCTGGCTTATAAGACTCAATAAAAATAGGGCGACTGTCCTAATCAAAAAATCTTTCCTCTTTATTACTATATATTTTGGGCCATTCTACATATTTTTATTTTTTCTCTTTTTTTCTTTTTCTCTCATTTTTGTGATTGGCAGAAAGCACCGATAAGTTTTCCCTAAGTACATCAATAGAATAATTTCAGCTATGGACTAGGGTGAACGATATAATAGTCTGGAGTAAACTTTATTGATGTAATCATATTAGATCAGATATTTCTTAAACTTATCAAGTATATGATAACACACTTACTAGCCCCTTTCCTGTTTTTTCCTCTCTAGGAATACCCCCTTCCCTATATGACACCTTTAATAGGTGTCAAATGTCTGCTGTAGGTTTTATATACAACCCACGTAAGAAAGCTATATGTATAGTTTAAAAGGGTTGACTAGTGCTGTATTGTATAAGGTATGAATAGGCCAATGTCTCGATAATTTTTTGGACAAACTACATTGTAACAGGCTCTTTATAAAAGTGGAGCTTTAACCTGCTTGGAGAACTAAAGAAAAGGGATAATAATGCCGCTTTAGTAAGCTTCACAATTGGTTAATGGTCTCCAGGGCAACAAATCTAAATATCTCCTCCGTCTCCGAGCGTCATACGCTAGGAGTCACGTTTGGTTGCGGGACTGCGGAGACACAGGAAATAAGAAACAACTTCTTCCCCTCCCCTTGGTGATCGGAGCTTGCGGTCCATTCAGCGGAAGACAAGCGGGATGTGGCACCCGGAACTTCCGGCTGTGCTGGTGCGGCTGGGGAGTGCCTCTGGTCTACCGCTCGATGGCCGTGACTTGCGGTCCATCAAGTGGAAGTGACGTCAAGGTCATTACCCGGAAGTGTTTACCGGGATGTCCGTAACTTATATACACAAAAAATATATATACAAATAAGTTTTATGTCTCTGTGGCTCTTTGTTTTTAAGTTTTATTACAACAGCAATGAGGATAATAGTTACAGTATAGATTGGCTGGGTATATGAATTTTCCCCTTTTGGTGCAATTGGTGACAGTATTACTGAGCTATATGCAACCCTTAACCCGGAAGTAATTGAAATGTGTCCGAATCTGAAATGATCTTAAAACCCCTAATAAACTTTATAAAGTTGTATTTCTTATGTTAGTATTAATTTTAATGAGTCTGTCCTAGGATTACATATTTTGTTAATATATTTTAAATGTTTTGTATTAAATTACAGTAAATAGAAGGATTGAGTGAACAGCTGTCAATAATTTGATTATTAGATAGTGTATAAATACCCAGACCCTTTACCTGCGCAAACCACCTTTGATAAAGCTGCAGGACCTGCAGCGAAACGCATCAGGAAGGAATCTACAGGGGTTTCCACCTTTAAAAATCTACTGCCTAAGTGTGCCCGGACCAGGACTGGACATTTGTTCAAGCAGAACTGCTGCGTCGACTGTTAAAACAACAGGACCACCACTACTCCTCTCTATCTAAAGAGGACACCGCGATGCAGTGAGGACCCACAATTATACTTCAAGGGACTCTTACCTCCAGCGGCCAAATGTGGTAAATAACTTTTAAACCTATGACTGTGCTGTCAGTCCGGTGTCGACTATTCACCCTTCTGCTATCCGGTCTATACTATACAGGAACGGACTACACACTAAAAAGGCAGCTATTCATATGACCCCGTTTTAGCATAGTCTGATTTTATATTTTATGGATGTTTGTGTTAATGAATTGTTTTTATGGTTGATTAAATGATACTAATTCAGTACTCAATCCTTCTATGTTATCAATTTTCACATTAGCGCTGCTATCTGGTTTTCTTTGTCCATAAGTATTTTAGCTTGCACCTCATATGTAGTTATAGAGGTGCAATTCCGTCTTAATCTTATAAATTGACCCCTGGGGGATATGATTTTTAGGAAGGCGGATAATTTACAAAAAAAATTAGTGCCAAGCCATTTTATCAAGGAAAAGAAACCCCTCTGTAGCACACAAGAAACTTGGCTCCCTATAAAACCAATTGGATACCATAAATGTGGAAAGAGTACCTGCCAGTCATGTAAGACTATACCTAGGAAAAGTACGAATTTTCAATCATTCATAACATGGGTGACCCATCCTATTAAAGAATTTATCAATTGTGGTTCCACCTATGTCTTATACCTTATTACCTGCCAGTGCGGGAAACAATATGTGGGGCGCACTACAAGATCGTTACATGTGAGATATAACATAGGAGGAATATAATTAGGGGAGCTAAACACCCATTATCGGATAATGTGATACAATGTCAAAATTCAAGATGGGAAAATATAACCATGATTGGCATTGAACATATCAAAATTACCAATAGAGGGGGAGATCGGTTTAATCAACGTCGCAGACGTGAAGCATATTGGATTTTTCTATTAGATAGAATGGTCTCTGTGGGTTTAAATGACATGGTGGAGCTGAATGGGGTATAGATAAGGGTTCTCATACTGGTCGGTAGGTTATTAGTTTGGGGGAAATGCATTGAATCATTATATAAAACTTGCATAAAAGGCTTTTATAATGTACAGTACATTATAAACATGGGTAATAGTTGGTGTATAGTAGGTATTAGATAAGGGTGCCGCATATCCTTTTTATGTTTAGCAGGATTAAATATTATAAAGGGTCCTCACATTGGCTGGTAGACACAAAATGTGGGGAACAAATTGTATTTAGATAGAATTTAGAGGGAGTATAAGCATGAGGAAGTTTACATCACGAGCTTAGGGCTGCATGTTGTAGTAGGGATAGGAAGATTTGATGACTAATCAGCATATAGAAAAAATGGAGTACAACTCATTCATACCATAATGTAGTATGCAAATAGCAGGGAATAAAAGATGTACATATGGTTTAGTTTGTTTTTTGGAACATGAAAGGATGCCATATAATTAGATAGAATCTGAGTTTAAGAACAAAGTATAAATCGTAATATCTATGGTTGTACGGCCTTCAGAGATATTTTATTTCACTTTATTCTATTATTTTTTTTTGTATAAGGATGATAATTGCAACAAAATATCTAATACTTGATAGAGCACTAATTCAGTGGGAAAACGCTTAATTATCACAGGTGATCAGTGATATGGGTTCTGAAGTAATTTATGAGAGAGTGGGATTGTATATGTGTGTGTCCCTTGTTATATAAGTTTGGAGATTTTAGAATTAGATAAATGTATGCTGTAGATGTTTTTAAATAATATTGTAGTTGGCTAATAAGAGTAATGTAATCAATGCAGCCGTAGAAGTATATTAATGAATGAAACTGAGGCTTGAGAAGCATTGGATTACACATGCACCCATTGGCTAATTGTATGCCTAAAAGGAGTGAATGGGGAGGAGAATTTATGACACTGAGGAAGCCGCCGATGCTTGGTAGTAGGCGGGGAAACGCGTCTGTCAGTACCTCCGTTGTTAAACCACAGACTGCAGCAGATGGAATAGTATCAGCTGGCCGGCTGTATATCACCCTTGAGGAGGGGAGCGCTGGATGAATCATCTGCCCACGGACTCCAGATAAGGCCGAGAATACGAGCACCGGCCGGGAGGACAAAGCACTTTTTCCGTGGACAAAGCGCAAGGTCGTATCTATTATATATAAAGCTAACCACGGTGAATAAGCCAGGAGGAATAATACCTGCATTGTGAACAAATAGAAGTATATGCATGGTATACCTACTTTTTGGTCATAAGAAACACCTCTGCACTAATCACTTTAAAACATGAACCAGCTGTGAACAAGGATGCACTTTATATATGACTAATACATGCTCCATTAATCAGTATAAACGGATACATGGACATAAGCACGTTCTAGCATAAGGCTGGGGAGTGAGTGAACAACGTATGTGAATATTAAATGCTTTATTGCTGGACTTAAGGCATTCACAGAAAATCCGGCTGATTGAAAGTATAGCAATAACTCTGGATATCTGAGGAATAAGGAGACGTAAATAAACAAGTGGGACGTTTATTCTTAAATAAGCAGGTGTAAAAGATTGCTTTGAATATAATCATTCATTCATCTGTTTTTAGGATTTTAAATAGCTATATTGTTGTTTTTAATATATGTATATGTATTGCCGGCCGGCATAGAAATTTGCTATATTTGGGTATTGTAAAATAAAATCCACTTTGGATGTGAATAGCGCTCTTTCATTTGCATTTTTTAGTCTTGATTTTAGGGACAAATAACCAATTGCCCCTGAAGGAGCAGCTTTTACATCCGTAGAATCATAGCGCCAGGAATTGTTTGGTTTTTAAAATTCCTCAGTACGAGCCTTGAGTGCTATGCCTTCTGCTGCTGCTGTGAGTGGATGGTCGTCCCAGATGAGTGAGGACCAAGAAGACTACTTGTAGCAATTTAATAACCAACTGACTGTTAAACAATCCTTTTCAAGTATGAAAGCAGTCACACAGTTGCACAGCTAATTACTGATGCCATAACAGCTATGCTGGTATTAGACGTTCGTCCAGTATCCACAATTAATTAGTGGGTTTTAGACAGTTAATTGAGGTCCTGTGTCCCCTCTAACAAATCCCATCTAGATACCAGTTCACTAGAAAAGATGATGTTCATCACAATAAATTGCAAATTCCACGAAGAACTTTACCAGCAATTAGGTCCAAAAAATATAGAGGCACTTGCAATGTTAGATTCCAGAGGGGACGAATTAAGTGTGTGAAGAAGAGGATGTACACACGATGGTGACATCTTGCCTATGTAGAGTCAGTTTGTGTATGTAGAGACCATTGGCAGCTTGTTTTGTGGAGGTTCAAACAAACCAATCATTTCTGCCACAAGTGGCAGTCCCTGTCACTGAAGTGATTGATTTGTTAAACCATGCATGCCCTGTTTAATATATACAACATAAGAGTGGTTGGGAGGGCCCAAGGACAATTCCATCTTGCACCTCTGTTCTTTGCATTATGCGTTGTTTGGAGCATTGCTGGCTGTCTTCTTGTGTGGTTGGCAAACATTTTAATCGTTTATTAAACTACCACCCTGTCTGCCACTGCAGTGCCATTCTGTTCCTAGATTTGCCATGTTGGATGTTTAAGTACCACATGTTTGTGCTGCCCACTGCTGTTACTTAGCTTATGCAACCTTTTGGCCTAAACTGGCCGAAACCAATATTGTGAGGTGGAATAGAGTGAAACTTAATGTTATTGAGGTTAATAATACTGTAGGAACAAACACAGGCCCAAATTCTGTGAATTTAGCTTTTTGTGATTTTTGTAAAAAAATAAAGATCCAAAACCAAAAACCCCCAAGGGTGGTTTTGACAAAACCAAATACGGATCCAAAACACAAAGAAGATACAGTTCTAAAACCAAAACCCACGGCGGGAGCCAGCACACATCTCTATTAATAATAGAGATAATTAATGGTTAATGAAACTGCAGATTTATCTAATATAGAGGACTGAGGCAGAACAGAAACTCCAAGGTCAGGTCAAGCAGAACAAGATAAAGTCATAGGATAACCACGAGCGTGGCTTTGACCTGCATGGAGCAAGCAGTAGCTACCTGTTACTCCCACACTTCATCCTGCATAACTCCTATTTTCCTGGTGGCATTGGGCTGAACGTTGCTTAGTTTGTACCCCTACCTCTCCTTACCACCTGTTAAAAGTTTGGAGGCACTGGTGGTCTGTGCTCACTACTTACTGGCTCCAGTATGTGCTGTGTCTCTCTCCCTGCTGTGGCTGTGTTCCTGCATGTGCTGGGCTGCAGGGCTCCCGGGCAGTTTCCTCTCCTGCTGGATCTCCTGCATCCTGCAGTGCCTGGCATGCCCTCCCCTGAGTCCAGACATCCTCCAAGCATGTGGTAGTGCTGGCTGAGCTGTACCAGGTGGGGTGGATTGTGATGTTGTCCCCCCACCATCGCCATCTTGGGAGGATCCCACCTGCATCTCCTGAGCTATGTTAGGTGCTCCAAAGTTACTCTTCAGCATTCTGACTGGCCCTGGGATTGCTGCGGTCACTGCCTGATCTCCGCTGGTCTGCCTGTACCGCCGCTCGCGCTCATAAATAAATGCTACATTTCCCTGAGAGAGCAGCTGCCATTCTAGTTTTTTTTCTCCTACAGCACCTTGCATATTTAGTGGTGTTTTATTGCTGGGGCCCCCCTAGGGCTATGGGGGTCATTCCGAGTTGATCGCTAGCAGCTTTCGTTCGCTGCGCAGCGATCAGGCAAAAAAATGGCAGTTCTGGCCATGCGTCTGCGGCACAATGCGCATGCTCATCGTACTATTACAACGAACTATGTAGTTTCACACAAGGTCTAGCGAAGCTTTTCAGTCGCACTGCTGGCCACAGAGTGATTGACAGGAAGTGGGCATTTCTGGGTGTCAACTGACCATTTTCAGGGAGTGTTCGGAAAAACACAGGCGTGCCTGGAAAAACGCAGGTGTGCCTGGACGAACGCAGGGCGTGTTCATGACGTCAAAACAGGAACTGAACAGTCTGAAGTGATCGAAAGCGCTGAGTAGTTCTGGAGCTACTCTGAAACTGCACAATTTTTTTTGGTAGCCGCTCTGCGATCCTTTCGTTCGCACTTCTGCTAAGCTAAAATACACTCCCAGTGGGAGGTGGCATAGCGCTTGCACGGCTGCTAAAAACTGCTAGCGAGCGATCAACTCGGAATGACTACCTATAACCGTGTCTACTGCAGAACAATATTTGTGGTGCCTTTCTTATTCTGGAATAAAAAGTGATCACACATGGCGCTACCATGTAAACCGAGTATGATGTAAACAATGCTTACTTTCCTTCAACCATCTATACAATACAATTTGTATTTCTGATGTATTCTTTCTGTAGGAAAGATATAGTTCTGAAAAGTTAAAACAAACAAACAGTGCAACAAGTATAGATAAACAATTGTTTGAAGATTTATTGGTTCCACTCACATAAGTAAGTTGCAAGTAGATATCTTTCTGCTTCATCATGACATGCAGAAAATCCAGGAAAGAGTAAAGTATCCTGAACACTGTAGATCAGCTCTGGAGGACCCCACTTCTCCCATGAAAGACACTAGCTGATTTATCATCACAGATGGTGGCTGTCCAGGCCACATTGACTAATAATGAGGGGAGACTAAAGCATAATAACATCTGCTTTGTTGGCCCTCCAGGAGAGGGCGGAAAGCTCAGCTCCTGAAAAATTTCTGGAGGACTGGCTGACTCAGTGGTTTTATTGGAACCCCAATTCGTCATGGAATATGCTCACCATCTCCAGTCTCAACCTCCTGGTGCCTTGGCTAGGGCTTTTTTTTTTGCTTGCTTTTTATATTTTAATGACCTGTTCCCAATTTATGCAGATTAAACAGAAGCTTCGAGATCATCATATTCAGTACTCCATGTACTCCGCATGGTTCCTCTGCTTCTGCTCCTCTCATGGTGCTTTCCCCCCCTTCCCATCTATTTTCTCTCCTGTCCTACTCTTCTTCTTCTGGATATATGTCTGGGAGGGACTCCGCCTGCTCAGCTGAAATGTTCGGGGCCTGAATGACCAGATTAAGCGCTCTCTTGTCCTGGCTTAAAGTAAAAAATGTCACCCAGATATCATATATCTCCCAGAGACTCACCTGACTGAGACTAGGGTGTTGGCCTTTAAAAGATCATTGTATATATTATTACCCTATTTCTCACAACAGTAGGGGGATTTCTGTTTTAGTAAATAAATCAGTTAACTTTCACTTCGAATTAAGCCAGGTGGATTCTCATAGTAGAGATATGTTTTCCTGCGAGGCAGTGTTATTAATCACACTTTGCTTTATATATTGCCCATATATGTTCCACCCCCATATAGTAACAAAGTCCTCCATCTGGCAGTCTCTTTTGTAGCCCATCACCAGCTACTATCATTTGTCTGTGGGATTTTAATAATTTTATGGGCCCAATTTTGGATTGCTGGAGGGAATGCTCTGTCCCTTTTCCTCCTCCTCCCTCTCCTACCCCATCCGCTAAATTAGTTGCTGAACTTGGATGGATTAATATTTGGAGGGTTCGTTATCCCTGTACTGCTCAGTATTTCTGTCACTCCTCCCCTTTTCATATGTTTTATCGCATATACTTAGCTTTCTCTGAGTTTGTCTCCTGGGGTTTCAGAGGTGATGTAATTGTCTAGGGTGATCTCGGACCACTCTCCCACTCTTCTGGCCCTGAATATTTCTCAAGTGCGGGGAGCAGGGGCAAACGCAGGATTTATGAAGGTGGGTTTCCAAAGAGGGGTGAAGCAAAGCATAAGAGGGCAGAGACTGAGGTAGTATGCCCTCTGTAACCTGCTGTGGTGCCTTACAACAGTAATGTGATATGCAGTGTATAAATGGTGGCACTAGCAGGTATGCGATCAGCGACTCTTTGTCACCCAGAAATGAAGACTCACAGGCGCCCGCAGGCTACTCCAACATTTCGCTTTATAACAAGCTTTGTCAGGGTATCCCTGATGAATGTTAGTATAAAGGAAAATATTGGAGTAACCTGCGGGTTAATAATTAGAATATCCAATAATTAGATATTAATTAATTATATAATTAATCCAATAATTAGAATAGCTATAGACAGTGCCGACACAGTCCAAAAAATAACCTGTCAAAGGTGCATCTCTTGGCATAATAGAGACATAACAGGTAGATTTTGTCAACATTTTAGTGTTGCCACTATCATCCTGACAACACTGAAACGCTGAAAGAATCTACCTGTGTTATGTCTTTATTATACTGAGTGCTGCTCCTTTGACAGGTTATGTGTGGATATAGCTGATAGATCCAGTGGGATCCTTAAGCCTGCCCAGAATATCCACATCAGTAGCCCTTCACTTTTACAGTGTTATACCAGAAGCCAGTACATACACTTGTATGTACAGTATTACACCACAAGATATATAATTGATTAAATACTGTACACCCAACCCTCTCCCCCTCCTCACACCCTGCCACACACCACACATACATAGCTGCTTGATGCTGGCACCGTCATTACGTGCGGCTGCGGAGACTCGAGGCAGAGAAAAGTACCTGGGAGGAGCTGTGCCACGCTACCGCTGCAGCTCCCCCTAGCCCACAGATTCCACCAGCTCCCAGGTCAGCCATCTCTTTGAATATGAGAGGTTGGATGCAGCATCACTGACAGCTCCTCCGTCTCCCCCCCCCCCCCTCAAAAAAAATTGGTCCCCTACGGCGATGGATCGGTGGCAGGAGGGGTTTCTAGGTACTTGGAAACCCCCCCTGAGTGTGCTAGTGCACCTGTTTTTGGCTGACTCTGATGGT
Organism: Pseudophryne corroboree; assembly: GCF_028390025.1. NCBI lineage: Eukaryota > Metazoa > Chordata > Amphibia > Anura > Myobatrachidae > Pseudophryne > Pseudophryne corroboree. The sequence continues at coordinate 534,491,255 of NC_086446.1, read as the reverse complement.
AGCAGGCTCTGATCTTGTTAATGCATGGGATGGCTTTAAATCTGACAATTCTTCCTGTACTATACCTAATATTCAACAGGATGCTCTTAAGAAAAGAGGTCAAAATACCACTAGTCGGGATCCCGGCGGTCACAATGCCGATGCCAGAATCCTGACTAGCGGTGAAATGCCGCCACCGGAATACCTGCACCACAGGCTATTCTCCCTCTGTGGGTGTCCACAAAGGGAGAACAGAGGGAGGGGAATATAACCTGTTGCAAGCGCAGGGAGCCACCTTGCCCGCAGTGTGACAGGTGCAGCGAGCCCGCAAGGTGCTTTCTAGCGCTTGCCCCGCTGCTGGCATACTGGTGGCTGGGATGCCGCTATCGGTATACTGACGGCCGGCATCCCGGCCTGCCGGTCATTCATACTGAACCAGCTCTTAAGGCTTTTAACAGAGGCTCTTTTATTAAAAGAGTGTCTGAAATTAATATGTTCAATATGAGGGAGGAGGTCAGGCTTGAGCAGCCCTGTCAGCAATAGTTGGCACGGTATATTTCAATTTGGGCTTCTATGGACTGTGATCTGTGGTTGGAGGCTCAGAGGGTGGTCAGACTTCCTCTTTGATAAATCCAAACATAGGATGCTGTTCACTTGACATACAGATGTTTCTACGTAAGTTATTGCTTGCAGCATGCTGCAACATGGCAATTTCCATGCATGTGCCCGGAACAATACGCCACACTTCGGCATTGTTCACATCAGTACTGGGTGCAAACGCAGCACATGCGCTCACCAGTGGGCCCATTTTCCATGGCATACATGCTGCAGCGTGAGCAAAGATTTAAAAGTACACATCTGTATGCAATATTCTCAAGCCGAGATAGGGGGTGGTTATCTGGTATTTATAGCTAAGGAACTGTAACATTCCAGTGATTCTTATACCCCAGGTGTTATTCTGGACTGGTTATTACAGATGATTTTTACCATTATTGTTATTTCCTGTACACCTCTAAGGTCTCCTATACTGCTGTGCAGCTTGAAGAATTTCTGGTGCAGGTTACCTTGCTGCATCTATTCCAGGAAGCTATTGACTTCCAAGAGGCTCCACTGGAGGAAGTGGAGGCTGCAGTCTCTTCATTCCTGGCCTCTAATGCTCCTTGTTGTCATGGGATCTTGTAGAGATGTATGTGAAGACTTTTTTACCCCATTTACTGGAAGTATTTATTTCTTTGTATGAATGGGGCTCCATTCCCCACTTGGTATGTGTTTGGCATTCCGGTGGTCAGGATGCCTGTGGTCATGTGACCGATACCCCTCAGGAGACCGGGACACTGACAGCCGCCATCCCGAAGGTATTGGAGTGGGGGTTAGGGCCCAGGGGCAGGGTTAGGTGCTAGGGTGGTTAAAGGTTAGGCACTGGGGCAGTTAGCCATAGCCAATACCCGTGGAGGGTTTGCCATAGCCGACACAACCAGAGGTTTAGGGTAGGGGACAGGGGTAAAATACTTACCCCCGTCCGATGTCAGGATTCTCACTGTTGGGATGTGCAGTCGGTCATGTGACTGCCGGCATCCAAATGCCGGCATTTCATACCTAACCTCCCCCCACCCTCTGTCTGAAGCTACCATTATTGTATTGGCCAAGCCTGGGAAAGATCCCACTTTCCCTGAATCTTATAGGCCCATTTCCCTCTTCTCCACAAATGTAAAGGTGTTAGCTAAAATTCTTGCAGTGCGCCTGAATTAGGTAATTACTTCTATTATTCACGGAGATCAGATTCTCTTATTCTTAGCAGATACTCTTGAGTCTGTACTATTGACTATTGGGTAGGGGCAACAGGGCCCCCCACACACCGAATTTTCAATTGTAGGAGTCTCCCTCCAGCGTTTCAGCTGTTCAGTGACAGTCAGTCACACAGGGTAGTGAAGGGAATTCCCATGAGACAGTGATTGTAAGTCACTGGCGTGTGCTGCTCGGCCTGTGCTGCTCCCTGCTGCTGCTGCTCTGTGAGTGACGTCAAGTGTCTGTGTGTGTATTTGTGTCTGTCATGCAGGGGGGCCTTTGCCAGCAATATTAGTAGTGGGGGCCCCCAAAACCTCCATTGCTCCGAGCCCCCACCAGCCTTAATCCAGCCCTCATTGTAGAGGTCTATGAGGTTTTCTCTGGGTTACTTATTAACTGGCATAAATCAGGCAGTTTAACAGACATCTGTCACGGGTTGGGTCACAGTGTTACCTGATTCAGGTGATGACTGGAGTCCTACAGCTGCAACTCGTAGCTGGAATCGAGAGGACTGAATGTAACGCTTTTGCATGAAATTTGGTTAGCAGTGAGAACTGCCTTTGGTATGAACTATTGGTAGTGTACCACTGAGTGTTTCTGTACCAGACTGATTACCGGGTGAAGAAATAAGTTGGACCGGACTGGTTACCTACTGAAGAATAATGCTGAACTGGACTGGTTACCGGCTGAAGAATAAAGCCGGACCGACTGGTTACCGGCTGAAGTATAATGCTGCACCGGATTGGTTACCCGCTGAAGAATAAAGCTGGACCGACTGGTTACCGGCTGAAGTATAATGCTGCACCGGATTGGTTACCCGCTGAAGAATAAAGCTGAACCGGACTTGTTACCAGCTGAAGTACAAAGATGGACTGGACTGACTACCGGCTGAAGTATAAGACGGACAGGACTGGTTACCAGCTGAAGTATAAGCTGGACCGGACTGGTTACTGGCTGTAGTATAAGCTGAACCAAACTGGTTACCAGCTGAAGCATAAGCTGGACAGGACTGGTTACCAGCTGAAGGGTTAAAGCTGGACAGGAGACAAGATGCAGGTTCACTTGTCACTCACATAATGCAACTAGTGGCACAGGCCCCTTCCTGTTACTTTAGACCTGCTTTATACCCTTAGGTAGACTGCCATTGGTGGAAGGAGTCAGATGATAGTAACCTGCTGGTGAATAGTTGATCAGCTGACAAGGAAACATGGCTGCTGAAAATTCTTGTGAACATAATGAACAGAGATACCAGAAGCTGTACACAAGATCCTTCTGATTACTTACACAAGGGAAACCTAAACTGCTGGCTTAATCAGGAGAGAGTAACACAGATACATGCTGCAGCTTGGAAACTGAAGTCTGCATGGCGCTTGCAAGACTAAGAGAAATCATGAATTCCGTGCAGAACAGAAGGTGTCAGCGTCCGAGGGCTTACCCGGACGTCGGGCCGCGAGGTCTGCCGTGTGGGTGGCTTGTGGGCAGCGGCGGAGGAGGGCTGCTGCGGCGGGTCCGCTAGCGGTGGGTAGGCGGCTGTGGTGGATCCACTCGCGGTGGTGGGATGCCGCTGCAGCGGATCTCGCTCGGGGCGGTTGCTGGGAGGCCGGAAACAGGGGAGTGACTAGGCACTAGCAAGAAGGTCTGCCTTACAGGGAACCGCCATGTTGGAGACCAATTTTAAGCAATGGTGCAGGCTTCCTGTTATATCCAGCCAATCCAGGGAGATCTCTCCTTATAAAAAGGGGCTGGTTTATGACAGAGGCGCCAGTGCTTCAAGTTACTACCAAGTTGTAGGTGCTATAGTTCTGTGCTCCCAGGATTCCTTCCGTGTCCTGGTTACTCCCTGGCTCTGCTCTGCCATCATTTATTTGTTGCCGCAGCCCTGCCGTTTCTAACCTACTGCTGCCTGTGTGAGCGCTCCTGGGAACCCTGACCCGGTGAGGGTCTCAGGTCACAGACGGTCCCCGTGATCTTCAGCCTCATCTTTCAAGTCACAGTCCACAAGTCCGCAGTTCTTTATCTTCAGCCTCGTCTTTCAAGTCACAGTCCACAAGTCCGCAGTTCTTTATCTTCAGCCTCGTCTTTCAAACCCCAGTCCACAAGTCCACAGTTCTTTATCTTCAGCCTCCTCTTTCAAGTCACAGTCCACAAGTCCGCAGTTCTTTATCTTCAGCTTCATCTTTCAAACCACAGTCCACAAGTCCGCAGTTCTTTGTCTCCAGTTTTGTAAAACTACCAATACCTGTCTCCTAGTCCTACCTACGTTCTTCATTTGTCTCGTGGCCCATGAGAAGGAACTATATCCAGCCCCCTCGTCTTCTTCATCCGCAGGCAATCACTTCCTTGGGCAAATCTCAGTTGCCGGATCCTCAAACCCAGCCAAGCGTGACAGTAAGCACTGGCCCTATGGATCCGACGGGTGATCAGGCTTCAGGAGGTGATTCCACGTCGGATATTTTGTCACGCTTGAGTAAGCAGGAGGCCACCCAATCTCAAATCGTGCAGTTCATGCAGAGTATGTCTGATCTCCTAGACTCTCTCTTTGTAGCCATGATGGCACCCCAAGTATCTACAGTCGCTCCCACAATAGCGCCTCCGGCTTCAATTCCCCCTGTGCCGGTACCATTCCCTCGGTTGCATTTGCCGTCACCCAGTAAATTCGATGGAAATCCGAAACAATGTCGCTGATTTCTTAATCAGTGCGTAATTCAGTTCGAGCTGCAGTCAGCTAATTTACCATCAGCACGAACCAAGATAGCCTACATAATTTCTCTTCTTACTGGGCAAGCGTTGGAATGGGCTTCACCGTTGTGGGAGAGAGCGGATCCCATCCTGTCAAACTATTCGGAGTTCGTAGCCACATTTCGTAAAATCTTTGATGAGCCAGGCAGGACCTCTGCCGCTTCATTGGAGATCCTGCACCTGCGTCAGGGCACGCGTACTGTCAGTCAGTACGTAATCCAATTCCGCTCCCTCTCCTCAGAATTAAACTGGAATGAAGAAGCCCTCATTGCAGCTTTCTGGGACGGTCTCTCTGATAAGATCAAGGATGACCTGGCGACTCAGGACGTACCAGACAAGTTGGATAAGCTAATTTCCTTGTGTAATAAATTAGATCTGAGGTACAGAGAACACTGTCTGGAGAGATTGAGGTCGGATCGTCCCAAGCCTCGAGTCATCCCGCCACCGCCATCTCCAACTACAGAGGAACCCATGCAGATCAATCATTCCCGTCTCTCCAACGAAGAGTGCCAGAGACAGCGACAAGGGAACTTATGCATGTATTGCGGCACATCCGATCATTTTGTTAAATCCTGCAGTCAACATCCAGGAAACGCACGCTCCTAGCTTATGCCGGAGAGGTTAAGTTAGGAGAGTCCCCAGAATTACTTACCAAGAAAGAGTCTGTTTTGTTAACTCACCTGGAGCTTCCTTCTTCCTTCCTTCCTTCCTTCTCATCTCTGCACTACTCGACTCCGGAGCCGCCGAAAGCTTCATTACATCAGCTCTGGTTAAACGATCTGGAATAGAAACAGTCCATTTGGATCATACTATTTCTGTTACTGCGGTGGATGGTAGTCATATTCCTGAGGGGATTATATCTTTTCGCACTATACCCCTAAAAATGAAGGTCAGAGCTCTTCATTCGGAAAACATCTCTTTTCTTGTAATTCCTAAAGCCTCTCATGAACTGATCCTAGGATTCCCGTGGTTGCTAAGACACAATCCTTGCATAGATTGGCAAACTATGGATGTGCTCTCATGGGGGAAAAGTTGTTTCCAGAGTTGTCTGCTCACAGTGAAACCCCTCTGTTCCTCCAGTCCCTCCAGCCCTCCTATGGCGTACCAGGCCTTCCGGGATGTCTTCAGTAAATACGGAGCGGACATCTTGCCTCCGCATCGAAGTTGGGACTGTCCCATTGATCTGGTACCAGGCAAAACTCCCCCCCGGGGTTGAACTTACCCTCTCTCACTTTTCGAGACACAAGCAATGTCTGAGTATATCCGGGAGAATTTGGATAAGGGTTTCATCCGGTCCTCTCCGGCGGGACAGGGGTTTTTTTTCGTCAAGAAGAAGGACGGGGGTCTGCGACCCTGTATTGACTATAGAGGTCTCGAGATAACAATTAAGAACAGATATCCATTGCCTTTGATTCCGATACTGTTCGACCGAGTTAAAGGGGCTACTGTATTCTCCAAATTGGAGTTACGGGGTGCCTACAATTTGATATGTATTCGCTCGGGAGACGAATGGACGACAGCGTTTAATACCCGGGATGGGCATTATGAATACCTGGTAATGCCCTTCGGTCTGTGTAATGCTCCAGCTGTTTTTCAAGAATTCGTTAACGAGATTTTCAGAGACCTCCTCTATGATTACTTAGTGGTATATTTGGATGACATTCTCATCTTTAGGGATCTGAAGACCCATCGAGAACAAGTTAAAGAGGTTCTGACCCGTTTAAGAAGAAATCCGTTATTTTGCAAACTGGAGAAATGTACCTTTGAAGTATCCACGATTCCATTCCTCGGTTACATCCTCTCAGGACAGAAGTTACAGATGGATCCTGCTAAAGTCCAGGCGATCCAGGATTGGTCGCTTCCTGCCACCCTTAAGGGGGTTCAGCGTTTTCTGGGATTCGCTAACTTCTACCGGAAATTTGTTAAGAATTACTCGTCCATCATAGCCCCCATTACTGCATTAACTAAAAAAGGAGCAGATCCTGCCAAGTGGTCTCCGGAGGCTTTAGAAGCCTTTTCATCATTAAAGGAAGCCTTCATAACCGCTCCTGTTCTTCGACAACCCGATCTCAGTCGTCCATTCCTGGTCGAGGTTGATGCATCCACTGTAGGTGTGGGAGCAGTTTTGTCCCATTTCTTCGAGGACAGAAAAGTCCATCCCTGTGCGTTCTTCTTGTGAAGGTTCTCTCCCGCTGAACAAAACTGCGCTATTGGAAAACAGGAACTGCGGGCAATTAAGTTGGCCTTAGAGGAGTGGAGGTATCTGTTGGAGGGAGCTCAACATCCAATCTCGGTAACCACGGATCACAAAAATCTGTTATATTTACAATCCGCTCGATGTCTGAACCCACGCCAAGCAAGATGGGCTCTCTTCTTTACTCGTTTCAGGTTTAAACTCAGTTATCGACCAGGTTCTCTCAATAGAAAAGCAGACGCACTTTCTCATTCTCTAAGCTCTGAAGAACCCACTGATTATTCAAGGGAACAGTTTATCGTGGAACCCACCTCTTTCTCAGCAACTCGCACGTCTCCGCTTCCTCCACCCGGAAGAACTTTTGTCGCTCCGAATCTTCGAAAGAGACTCCTTACATGAGCTCATTCCTACCCCTTTATGGGCCATGCAGGTGGTCACAAAACTTTCAAGTTCATTCAGCGTTCCTACTGGTGGCCTCATCTCAAAACTGATGTTCAAGAATTCATAGCCGCTTGTCCGAAGTGTGCCCAACATAAAAGTACTAAAGGTGCTCCATCTGGTTTACTCCACCCACTACCTGTTCCACAAATACCATGGACACATATCTCTATGGATTTTATTACCGATTTACCTGCTTCTGGCAGATGAAATACCATTTGGGTCATAGTTGATCGGTTCTCTAAGATGACACACTTTGTTCCTCTTTCTGGTCTCCCATCTGCGTCCCAGTTGGCAAAGTTGTTTATAGCAGAGATCTTCCGACTTCATGGTCTACCGCAGGACATTGTTTCAGATAGAGGTCCTCAGTTTGTGGCCAAGTTTTGGAGATCCCTATGTTCTGCCCTTGGTGTGAAACTGAATTTCTCCTCAGGTTATCATCCCCAAACAGATGGCCAAACAGAGAGAGTGAACCAAGACTTGGAAACTTTCTTACATTTATTTATGTCTTCTTCTCAATACGATTGGCTGGACTATCTCCCATTTGCTGAGTTCGCCCATAACAACATCTACCATTCTGCTACAAAATCCTCTCCATTCTACATAAATTATGGTTATCATTCAAGAGTTCCTGACTTTCAACTTTTACCTTCGCTTGAGGTTCTGCCGCAGAGTTAGCACTTCGACAGTTCACCAAAACTTGGAAGCAAGTTCACGAGGCTTTGCTTAAGACGTCCAAGAGGTATAAAACTTATGCAGATTTAAACCGAAACACTGTACCGAACCTTAAAGTGGGAGATCGAGTTTGGGTTTCCACACGTAACCTGAGGCTGAAGGTACCTACTAAGAAGTTTGCTCCCAGGTTTATTGGGCCATATCCAGTCGAGAAAGTATTAAATCCAGTGGCTTAAAAGGTGAAGTTACCTCCTCATCTGAGAATCCTAAATGCGTTTCATATTTCTCTCAAAACCTTTGGTGCTTAATCGATTCAGAGCTGCACTCCCAAGATCCAGTCGGCGCAAGGAGACGAATTTGAGATTCATAAGATCCTCGACTCTCGCAGACGGTATGGTCGCCTCCAATACCTTATTGATTGGAAGAGGTATGGACCCGAGGAGAGGTCTTGGGTGGTAGCAGAGGATGTTCATGCTCCAAGATTACTTCGAGCTTTTCATGCCAAGTATCCAGCCAAACCATATAGGTGTCCGGAGTCCACCCTCAAAGGGAGGGGGGGTACTGTCAGCGTCCGAGGTCTTAGCCGGACATCGGGGCTGCAAGGGCTGCCATGCGGGCGGCTTGTGGGCAGCGGCGGAGGAGGGCTGCTGTGGCGGGTCTGCTAGCGGCAGGTAGGCAGCTGTGGTGGGTCCGCTCGCGGTGGCGGGATGCCGCTGCAGCGGATCTCACTCGGGGCGGTTGCTGGGAGGCCGGAAACAGGAGAGTGACTAGGCACTAGCAAGAAGGTCTGCCTTACAGGGAGCCGCCATGTTGGAGACCAATTTTAAGCAATGGTGCAGGCTTCCTGTTGTATCCAGCCAATCCAGGGAGATCTCTCCTTATAAAAAGGGGCTGGTTTATGACAGGGGCGCCAGTGCTTCAAGTTACTACCAAGTTGTAGGTGCTATAGCTCTGTGCTCCCAGGATACCTCCTGTGTCCTGGTTACTCCCTGGCTCTGCTCTGCCGTCATTTATTTGTTGCCGCAGCCCTGCCGTTTCTAACCTACTGCCACCTGTGTGAGCGCTCCTGGGAACCCTGACCCGGTGAGGGTCTCAGGTCACTGACAGTCCCCGTGATCTTCAGCCTCGTCTTTCAAACCACAGTCCACAAGTCCGCAGTTCTTTATCTTCAGCCTCGTCTTTCAAGTCACAGTCCACAAGTCCGCAGTTTTTTATCTTCAGCCTCGTCTTTCAAGTCACAGTCCACAAGTCTGCAGTTCTTTATCTTCATCTTCATCTTTCAAACCACAGTCCACAAGTCCGCAGTTCTTTGTCTCCAGTTTTGTAAAACTACTAATACCTGTCTCCTAGTCCTGCCTACGTCCTTCATTTGTCTCGTGGTCCATGAGAAGGAACTATATCCAGCCCCCTCGTCTTCTGCATCCGCAGGCAAGCACTTGCTTGGGCAAATCTCAGTTGCCGGATCCTCAAACCCAGCCAAGCGTGACAGAAGGTAAGGTACAAGGAACAGTACATGCATTAAATAATCCAAGATCCTGACAACATCGAGCAATCCCTTTGTCCCTTACAGTGGACTTTGCGGTTTAAGTACCTGGGGTTTGGATTATGCCTAATGCCTCAGATTACATGACTCAAAATATAGATCCTATTATGTCTCATTTCAAAATGCGAACCCATACATAGAAGAAATTACCCCTGATGGTTGTGGGTCACATTAACCTGTTTAAAATGTTCATCCAACCTAAATACTTATATCTCCTGCAGCACTCTCCGGTTTACATTCCTAAAAAAAGTATTTTCTGGTATCGACAGTATACTGTGTCCCTTTATTTGGGGGAATAATCCAGCTAGAGTGGCCATCAAAACCCAGTACAAGTCTAAGGCGCCGGCTGGTTTAGGCATCCCCAATCTCAGTTGTATTACATTGCCGCACATTTGGTTCACCTGTCTAGCTGGTCCCATTAGACTGAGGGTTCAACTTTGGTGAGATTTTTGGCTAAGCGGGTGGGGTCCTCCCTTTCTTCTACACAATTTCTGCTTTCTGGCTTCTCTGCACCTGGTCTTCCTCCTTTACTTTGACAAGCACTATTGGTTTGGCGATTCCGACTTGTCCGACTTTGATGTTGATTCCTCTCTATGGTTTAACACTTTCTACTCTGAATAGAAATAGAAAGGGTGCTGAAAGGGGGTTACATCCCTGGGTCAGTTGTTTGTGGAAGATTTTTAAAGATATTTTTACAGCTGCAGAGCGAATTTGATATACCTAATAGAGCTTTTTTCAGACACTTGCAACTGCAGAATGCGATGCAGGCACAATTTGGGAGATCCCCTCCCCAGCTAAATTATTGGTTGGGAGTTTGTGCTCTATGGGTCAAATTTCCACAGTTTACAGTATGCAACCCTCAATGCCAGACTCTTCCCAGGCCTCCTTGATCCCCTCAAACTTAAATGGGAGATGGATATAGGTTTGCTCTCTAATAAGCACTGGGTACAAATCCTGAGTTCTGTTAAATATACCATTTCCTGTGTTAGATACCAGCACGTGCTTTGTTACATTCTCCACATGGTATATCATACACCAGTATCTTTACAATGAGCTGATCTGCGGTGTGATGTTGCTTGCCTGAAATATGACTGGAAGACTCAGGCTTTGGTACCTGTTATGGGAGTGCCGTATGGTGCCCCCCCTTGTAGGTCAAAATTGTGTTATATACGATCTATGGCCCCCTCTCTTCCTCCATTATCACCTAGAATTTGTCTATTTGGTTTAGATTTAGAGGAGACACATTCCCTGGTGCTTTACCGCTATACTATATGCCTTACCACCATGGCTAAGGTTATTGTGTCGAAATCTTGGTTTGTACCTAATCCTCCTGACCTTTATAAATAGAGAGCCTTAGTATGGGATGTGGCTAAACATGAAAAGCATCTATTTAGAAGCTGCAACTCTATGTACAAGTTCCATGATAAGTGGGATAGATGGTGTCTTTCCAGGCTGGGAAGGAGAGAGGGCTCATCGATGAACTCCTTAACTATCTGTATTATTACAGTGTTCAGATTGTGGTGGTATGTCTCCTTGCTGGCTTTCAACACCTTGTTGACACCTCGGCTGTTCCTGAGTTTTTCTAAATGGTATTTGCACATTTGTTGATTTTCTTGCTGGGTGGTTTATTTGTGTTTTATTGTTTGTCTCTGTGCACCTTCTTGTACGTGTAACTGGTTTCTAACTACAATGCACTTTTTGCCCTTATGTTCTATGTACTTTGCTGATGACATCATGGTTGTTGTTTCTTTTGTTTTGTATTTTTACTAAATATTTTAATAAAAAATACCTGAAAAAAGTCAGATGATAAGCCAAAGTCAAAACCAGGAATCAAAACAACAAACATACAGTATCAGTAACACAGTCTCTATTGAGCAGGAATTAGCTGGTTAGCCAATGGAATGTAGTCTTAATTCTAGCCTTCTCATAGTGAATGATTAGCACAGACCTGGCCAATCTGTGGCTCAGCTGCTGTTGTGAAAATACTCATCCCAGCATGCCCTGCCACTGTTTTTCCTAATAGCAAAACAGTGGCAGCACATGCTGGAACTTGTGGTTTCAAAACAGCTGGAGAAACAGGTGTTGGCCAGACCTGGATTAGTAGAACCAGAGATGAGACAGCTGCCCGACTGCTTCTATAAAGGCTTATTATGGTATAATGGTTTTTGGATATTTTTTTTTCAGCACAAATTATGCCCTTTGTGAAGATACAGGGTTCCAAATCACTCAGTCACGGTGGTAGATGAATAACCAACAGTAGTTTATTGAACAGAATGGGTTATAAACAGCTCAGCACATCTCTGTAATCCAATTCAACACAACAATTCCCACCACAAACTCCTGACAGAATATTACTTCTTAGTCAAGGAGCAGAGAATCTCTCCCAGCAACACAGAGTCCCAGATAAATCCAATATAATGGGTTCCACAGTGAATCCCTGGCAGAACATTACTTCTTAGCCTGGGTCAAAGAATCTGTCTTCAGCTCTCTGGGAAGCTCTACTTATACCACAGCAGCTTCATATTGCCGGGGTGTGTGTGACTTCTTTGTTTTAGGATTTTAAGGCATTGGAATACAATACATATTCTAATCAAGGTGATTACATCAGTCAGAGAGACACCTTGTCTGGCCATCTTACTGTTGGACAGTAGGGACAATGGTACCTTATATGACTCACCCTCTGAGTGTCCACTGTAGTGTTAGTAAACAATAGAAAGCTATGGCTGACATAAATACATTACCTAGAGTGTAACAGATAACAACACAAGGCATACATTACAATATGAAGCCTGATTTAAACACAGTATGGGGGAGCAGGAACATGCTATGGGGGTAAAAAAAAAAAGTACATATTTCACATGGGAAATGAGGCATAACTACATTAATTGTCACAGACCTCTCATTTCCTCACACCCTTCATGCTAATTGAGTGGTGTTTAAATTACCTGAATACTTAAGTGTTGTTTAAATTAAGTGAATATTGTTGCTGACGATGTGTATCACTTTATGGCAACAGTCTACCAGCTTACCAATGGTTGTTTCCATTAGTTTAGAACACCATGTTACAAAGTATGTCATCTCAGTCTGGTTCCATGAATGTGGAAATGAGTTTAGTGTAACATGTAGGATTGGACTGGCCCACAGGGGTATAGGGGAAATCTCAGTACTACAGCGGGCCCCACCCTATTCTCTAGGGGTCAAGTTGCCCTCAAATTATACATCATAACTCTATTAGTGGGTCAGTTATCTAGTGGAGCAGGACATACTTGCCTACCTGACCCTCTCCATGAGGGAGAAAATGCTCTGTTCCTGGACTTTCCTGGTAATGTATGATTGCCCTCCCCTGTGGTGAAACACCTTTCTTATCAATTAACTAGCTCACCACAGGTGATGGCAATCATACATTACCAGGAAAGTCCAGGAACAGAGCATTTTCTCCCTCATGGAGAGGGTCAGGTAGGCAAGTATGGAGCAGGACCACAATGAACATGATTACTTACATTAAAGTGCATTCCCAGCACTACGGTGTATTCAGTACAGTGCATTACTGCTATCAATCTGTTACTGTAAGTTATCATGCATGCCTTATCAGGGGCCCAGACTATGCACTCTCTAATGCAGGCATTCCCAACTACGGTCCTCAAGGCACACCAACAGTGCAGGTTTTAGTGATATCCAGGCTGCAGCACAGAGGGTTAAATCAAAATAAGTGAGCTACTAATTAAGTCACCTGTGCTGAAGCCTGGATATCACTAAAACCTGCACTGTTAGTGTGCCTTGAGGACCAGGGTTGGGAACGCCTGCTCTAATGGTTTGTCAAGACTTTCTGGTGGCTGATCACACCTCTTTAGCATAGGCCACTACAACTGCATTCTCCCAATGGGCCCTCCATGCTCCAGTCCAATGCTGGTAACATGTCATGGGCAACAATCAGATTGTTAAGTGAAGAGACAAATACTTCCTTATTATGCTGTACCATCTCTTATTCAAACCCGAGAATTAGCACTTGATGAAGTGTCCACAGTTCTGTTTACACCTTGCATTGACTTCAATGTCAGCCATAGCACTAAAGTTGCACAACATCTTCAAAAGCGGTCTCATACAGTAGAATGCCATTGGCTTAAATCTCATACTGATACTAATGACTTCCTCACATGTACGGCTTCATCACTTACCTGAGGAAGCAGACAGATCTGCGAAAACAGGTTGCACCTAGATTCTGAGGTTATTTTATTCCAATTCACTTCTGCACATTTTTAGTTTTTGCTTTTTGTATTTAAAATTATTTTTAGACCTTTGTTGTTATTTTACTATTTTATCTGACAAGTAGTGTAATAAATAACAGCCTTTTTAGAACAACGATATACGCTTTATTTATTAATTAAAGTAATTAAAATACTGTATATTTGTCACAGTACACAATTCTCTACCCAAATACATGAGGGTATCCCTGCAACTCATATTAAAGCCAAAAGACGATCGGATTTCAAATTAATCTGCAAAACAAACATACATCCAACATAGGGTGAGTATGGACCAATAAGTCCATCTCTGGAGGGTCCATTCTTCTCTACAGAAAACACATGTTATTTCCCCATTGTATTCCATATACAGGCTGAGTCTCCCATTTCCAAAATTCTTCGGACCAGAAGTATTTTGAACTTCAGATTTTCCATGTTTTGGAATATTTGCATACTTTAATGAGATATCTGGGGGCTAGGATCAGTCTAAATACAAAATGCATTTTTGTTTCATATATAGTCCTTATACACATCGCCTGAAGGTAATTTAATACAATAATCTGAATAAATTTGTGCATGCTGCAAAGTTTGTGTACACTGAACCATCACAAAGGAAAGGTGTCACTATCTCAGTCATGGGAAAAATAAATTTGGATATTGGAATATTTCGGATTTCAGAATTTCAGATGTGGTAGAATCAACCTGTATCTACTGAGAAATACAACTGGAATTCCAAAAGACAACGTTGCACACTGCGAACACTGGTTAATATAGGTGACACATTACCCAAGGTGCAATTCCATACATCAGATGGTGAACATGTATTACACAGCATACACTACTGTATATACATTTTTTTTTATTAATTGGTACCCGTACAACCCCCAATGAATTTACCGATAAGAGAAGAGCTGGAACTACCAATCTTTCCACATATACACGCTCCATGGAACTTTATACATAGAAACACAGAATTTGATGACAGATAAGAACCAATTGGCCCATCTAGCCTGCCCCCTTTTTTTTTGTTTACCATATTTTTACCTCAAACCTTATGTGATCCTTATTTCTTTGTAAGGATATCCTTATGTCTATCCCATGCATATTTAAATTTCTATACTGTCTTAGCCTCTATCTCCTCTGATGGGAGGCTATTCCACTTCCTTTTCTGTGAAGTAATTTTTCCTCAAATTTTCCCTGAACCTACCTCCCTCCAGTCTTAGTGCATGTCCTTGTGTCCTATTACTTCTCTTCATTTGAAGAATGAAACTTTATTGGTTAAAGTTCTCTATTTAATAGCTGCACACTCTCAACCTATGGTGAACTATCTTAATTTGGCATGGATCTTTCCTTTTATTCACATGGCTGTCCACCACTGCTATTTAAAGGTTATAGACATTGCCAAATAAGTATACTTTCAATCGCTCATCTCTACTCAAGCTTCTAATCCTAAACCTTAAGGACAAGTTTGATCAGATTCAACATGGGATATTATCTTTTTCCTCAATCATCAACATGCTCAATTTCTTCCCTCTGACACCTTATCTTAATATGATCCCATGAATAAATATGAAGTATCTACTCTCTTTTAATTCTCCTACTCTACTACCTCTCGTCTTGATCACAGACGCTCACAAATGTAATAAAAATATTCTAACCCAAACTCTCTCTCAAATTGCTGTCCCATTTTGTAGCTCCCTTTGCTTGCAAGGTGACTGAGAGACTTGGAGACTTGCATTCTCTTGTCTCACACACTTTCTTGCCTCATTCAATCTATTGGACCTACATTACTTCAGTCAGGCTTTTGTTTCCAAAGCTCCACAGTTACTGCACTGACTAAGGTCATCAATGATTTTATCACTGCTAAATCTAAAGACTATTACTTACTTACTCCTGCATATATGTGCTGCATTAGATACAGTTGACTATTCTAATATAAAATATACAATCCCTAGGTCTTCTGGACATTTTCTTATCCTTGTTCTCATCCTACAGTGCTTACCAAATCAATGTCTGTTAGTGTATGCTTTTCTAGATTCAGCATCTGCCTTAGATCTTATAGAATGTACTTGATAAAGGCTTTCTTCAAAGCTGATTGGTTGCCATAGACAACTTTTCCACTGGTCTATTTCTCCACTCTTTTCACTGCTTCATGAATAGACCACTATATGTCTTTCTGCCATTTCATCTTAGATCTCATCTTACCAATTCAAGCTTAAAAATGAAGGAAATTTTCTTCTAGACTATAGGTCAGCAACCTGTGTCTATTTTGGGTGGCACCTTTTTTCTCCAGCTACCGAACACACTGAGGTGAGTGCACCCACCCCTATTTCAGTTGGCCAGAGGGGACATTTGTGGGATGGCATGAGTAGGTCAGGTGGTCCCCCAATGAGTTCCACACTTTGACCTCCCTTGGTATCGGCTGCTCCTCTGCTCCTGCTCCAGAGACAGACATTACTACTGAGATCCCCCACATGATGACTGCTAGGATGAACTCATCTCCCTTGGCTCTGGCAGCCTCTTATCATGGATTATGCTTCAGGTGCCTGAGGCACCCGAGGCATGATCCATGATAAGTACCGGCATGGGAAGAAAATGATGCCGGCATTGGGGCTAATAGGATAGCTACCGGTGATCCGATTAGCAGCAGTAAAGTACCGCTGCTAACAGGATACCACCCCTAGAGTATTCTATGGTGCTCCCATAAGCTGTATATAAGGGGAAAATATCACATTTAGGAGTACATTTACTAAGCAGTGATAAGAGCGGAGAAGTGAGCCAGTGGAGTAGTTGCCCATGGCAACCAATCAGCACTGAAGTAACATCTATAATTTGCATACTATAAAATGATACAGAGCTGCTGATTGGTTGATGGGGAAATATCTCCACTGGCTCACTTCTCTGCGCTTATCACTGCTTAGTAAATGTACCCCATAGTGTGATACTGACAAATAGATTTATTCATAAAACAATGGGCCTAATTCAGACATGATCGTAGCAGCAAATTTGTTAGCAGATGGGCAAAACCATGTGCACTGCAGGGGGGCAGATATAACATGTGCAGACAGAGTTAGAGTTGGGTGGGTTATTTTGTTTCTGTGCAGGGTAAATACTGGCTGCTTTATTTTTAAACTGCAATTTAGATTTCAGTTTGAACACACCCCACCCAAATCTAACTCTCTCTGCACGTTATATCTGCCCCTCCCCCCTCCCCCTGCAGTTCACATGGTTTTGCCCATCTGCTAACAAATTTGCTGCTACGATCAGGTCTGAATTAGGCCCAATGTCAAAAACATCCAGATGACTATGGAGGTCATTCCGAGTTGATCGCTAGCTGCATTTGTTCGCAGCGCAGCGTTCAGGCTAAAAATCGTCAGTTCTGCGTATGCGGCGCAATGCGCACGCGCGACGTACGGACACAACGAATGATGTAGTTTTGCACAGGGTCTAGCGATACATTTCAGTTGCACTGGTTGCTGCAGAGTGATTGACATGAAGTGGCCGTTTCTGGGTGGCAACTGACCGTTTTAAGGGTGTGTTTGGAAAAACGCAGGTGTGCCAGAAAAAAAGCAGGCGTGGCTGGGCGGACGCTGGGCGGGTGTTTGACGTCAAATCCGGAACTGAATAGGCTGAAGTGATCGCAAGCGCTGAGTAGGTTTTGAGCTACTCTGAAATTACACAAAACATTTTTGCATGCGCTCTGCGATACTTTCATTCGCACTTCTGCTCAACTAAAATACACTCCCAGCGGGCGGCGGCATAGCATTTGCACGGCTTCTAAAAACTGCTAACGAGCGATCAACTCGGAATGACCCCCTATATACATAGTAATTATATAAAAGACTAAGGGGGTGATTCCGAGTTGATCGCACGCTGCAACTTTTTGCAGCCCGTGCGATCAGCTAGTCGCCGCCTATGGGGGAGTGTTTTTTTGCATAGCAAGGCTGCGATCGCTTGTGCAGCCCTGCTATGCAAAAAAAGTTTTGTGCAGAACAACACCAGGGTATGAGTTACTTACCCTGTGCGATGAATCCAGCATTGATGGTCCCGGAATTGACGTCAGACATCCGCCATCCAAACGCCTAAACACGCCTGCGTTCGCTGCACCACTCCTAGAAAACGGTCAGTTGACGCCCCGGCACGCCTTCCTCCTGTCAATCTTCTTGCGGTCGCCGCTGCAACCGCTTTCTTCGCTAGCGGCATCGCTACCCGGCAACGGCCATCGCTGGGCAACGATGCGCCTGCGCAATGTGGCCGCAACGCATGCACAGTTCCGACCCGATCGCTTGGCTGCGACAAAGCGCAGCGTGCGATCGGGTCGGAATGACCCCCTAAGTCCCGGAGGATTGGGCCACCCACCAGATGTTAGTAGAGAGAAATATGTGATCTCAAAGCATTTTTAGTTTCACCAAAAGTCTAATGCTATACAGCTAATCTCCAGAAAGTAGTAAGGTATGCCTCACCAGGTCCAGCAGCAACATGATTAGAATATTCTTCACAGCCTATAGAGAGATCAACTACCAACCAATTAGCTCCTGTCATTTTTCAAACCGAGCAGATTGGCTGCTACTTTATCGCTCTACAGTTTGTGGGCTACTCAAATGTTCGTTCTTTGGGTATAATTAAAGGGTGCCTATTGTTGTTATTCAATTGTTCTGGGCGGCCTTTAATTATCATGCTTGTTGCGCCCAGTTAGACAGGTTTTAGTCGCGTAAAGCAGCAAAACCCATCTTAACTAATGGTCGCGACGGGGAAAAGTCCGGTTTGGTCACCAAAATAGCCGAATTCTAGCATATTACAGCTCGTAGCCCCGGATCTGCGAGCTGAAATGGGACTTCTGCGGCTAATGGGTGTCTGATTGGAGCAACATTTGAATAGCTCTGATAGACACCCATTAGTATTCCTCGCCTCTCAACCATTTGAATAGCCCCCTAAATTTCTCTTCAAGGATTAGTACATCTCCCCCACAGTGAGAGAGACTTTAGGGGAAAGGGAGAAAGTGTGAGAGCATGCAGAAGAAAGGAACAGGGAGTACCTCTGTGGCGTGTTCCGCAGCTAGTTGCTGCATTGCCAGACTCAGCCTTCTTCTGTGCAGTGCCAATGGAAGCAGGGACCAGGGAGGAAGGAGTAGAAGAAAGGAAGAGAGCTGGGGTGGGGCTATTGCAGAGCCCAGGAAGGAAAGCTGATCTGGTTGGGGGTCTGAGGGGATCCTGTCTGTGAGATTGTTTTCCCAGGGTAGGTTTCACATCATAAGCCCAGCAACAGAGTTCTGTAACCCCGTTATGGTAGCCCTACCTAGACCTACCAGCCTCTTCTCATACTAGTTGCCAAACACAGCAGTGTGCCACAGCCTGACACTAACAGTCGGGAGGCAGGCAGAGGAACCTTGTCAACTATCAGGTCTATGTATACACCGCGCAGCAGTGGCTCTAGTAATGGTGAGACCATGCCCCCCAACACAGTCCGCCACTGATGAAGCTCCATAACAAGAAAGATTGACAAAAAACAGAGGGACAGATATATTAAGCCTGGAGAAGGGATAAAGACGTGATAAAGCAGTGATAAGTGCAAGGTAATAACACACCAGCCAGTCAGTTCCCAACTGTCATTTTTTAAATGCGTAATGATTGGCTGGTGCGTTATCACCTTGCACTTATCACTGCTTTATCACTTCTTTATCCCTTCTCCAGGTTAATATATCTTCCCCAGATATCCTTGTTCTTTGGAAGGACGGTGAAAACTTCAGGGATTGTTTGTGGCTTGAACAAACTGGTGGTGCGCTTAGTGAGCCTGGGGTCTAACCAGACCTGGATGCAGCAGCAGGTTTGCATGCAGCAGCCACATCCAGGGGGTCTGTCCATGCACACTGGCCATAGTGCGCATCACGACCCTACACCATGCAGCAAGGTAATTGACAGTGGCAGCCATTGGGGGCGGCATCTCAGCATTTTGTGGGCGTGGTCTGGACAATGTAGGTGTGTCCGGACTATTTTCGGGGCTGCTGCGTGATGTCACATGCAGCCGCTCTGAGGAAAAAAATGGCACCGCACCGCCTGCTAGCGCAGCCAGGCTGCACAGGCAGAAGATCGATGCGTTCATAATTAAATGCATCGCTGGGCGGCCTTGCTCTGTGCTGGGCGGCCCCAGGCATGTGCGGGAAGCAAGATCTGCATCCATCTCTGAATAACCCCCACCTGCTACAATTAAGTATTGCCTATTATGCAGTCAGAGTATTCACTTTAAGAATAGACCTGCTAGAAAAAAAACAACACACATTTTCCCTTTGTACTGAAGGAAGCTTTTTAATTTGCACATAACACACACAAAAAGGTATGGGTTTTCCTAAGGTTCTGTTTTACTTTAAAGACATCAGTATTCCTCATAAGGAAGCCTTGCTAGTAAAATACTGTATGTATAGATTTGGTACAATGAGCGTGCCCAAAAAGGGGGAGGAGCCTTAGGTAAAGGGGGATGGAGTCTTGTGGCATTCACCTGTTCCCATCACTGTGGGGGCGTGCCTAGCATTCTCTGAGAACAATGTGTTCTCCCCCCAAAAAATCCCCCCCTATTGTGGGACTCTATAGGTTGGACGGCCGAACAGTCCCAGAAAAAAGGAAGCAGAGCAGTTGGGAGATATGTAAATACAATATATTTGCCAACATAATAAGAAATGTCTAACTGACAATAGGTCATTTGTACTAAGCCTTGAAAAGTGATACATTTCACGATGATAAAGTACCAACCAACCAGCTCCTGTAATTTTTCAAACCCAGCCTTTAACATGGCAGTTAGGAGCTGATTGGCTGGTATCTCTGTGAAATGTATCACTTTTCAAGGCTTACTACATCTCCCCCAATATCTGTTTAAAAAAAAAAAAAAATCTGTATAATTTATCTGATGAATGGAACCTACACTTGGGTGATTCTCTTGCTCTGAGAACAGGAGTCTGTTCTTCGTATACTGCGTAATCTAGATTCTTAAAGCAGTGGAAATGGAGCACCAAAAAATAAAATGAAATAAAAAAAGACAAACATATAACATCTCTTTGATGTTTAATTATACAATCAGATTTCTCCTTAGTAATATATCAGCATTTTGATATTGGTTACCCACTAATATGCACTATGATGTTAAAAAAAATACTGTTTTATTTATAACTCTTTTACAAAACATTTTATGCCCTCATTTGGCAAATATTCTTCTTTCTTTTTTTTACTGCAGGTTTTCTTGTTTAATAATGAACTGCTGAATTGACTGTTGTATCTTAGATGAGGCAGCAAATTTTAGACACGCTTTCTTAGGGAGTTCTAAGTGGGCGTGAAAAAAGATATCCACAGGCACAATAAAGGATTTCTACATGGTCTGAACATCTAAATCAGCTCCATTTAGTTTTGTCATAGTGAGGAAAATATGTATCCAAATGTTCACAATGCATGTACATTTATCAGCAGCAATAGGCACAAGCAGGCTCGGACTGGCCCACAGGGGTACAGGGGAAACCACCGGTAAGCCCCACTGCCTGGGGGGCCCTCCTCCTCTAGGGATCAGGTTCTAGACTGCACTTGAATTATATATTATACATATGTTACCTTATACTGCACAGGACTATGGTGTATTCTCTACAGTACATTGCTGTCATTAATCTGGCACATTATCATGCATGCAATAGCATTAATTACTAGTGATGTGCACCGGAAATTTTTCGGGTTTTGTGTTTTGGTTTTGGGTTCGGTTCCGCGGCCGTGTTTTGGGTTCGAACGCGTTTTGGCAAAAACTCACCGAATTTTTTTTGTCAGATTCGGGTGTGTTTTGGATTCGGGTGTTTTTTTCAAAAAACCCTAAAAAACAGCTTAAATCATAGAATTTGGGGGTCATTTTGATCCCATAGTATTATTAACCTCAATAACCATAATTTCCACTCATTTCCAGTCTATCCTGAACACCTCACACCTCACAATATTATTTTTAGTCCTAAAATTTGCACCGAGGTCGCTGGATGGCTAAGCTAAGCGACACAAGTGGCCGACACAAACACCTGGCCCATCTAGGAGTGGCACTGCAGTCAGTGGCGTAACTAGAAATTTTTCTCCCCCAAGCCAAAAAATTCTTCAGCGCCCCCCCCCCCCCCCCATGCCCCATAATTGGAAGCAAGAAAGGGATAAATATGCGCGCGCCTCCGGCGCGCGCCACAAAAAGGGGCGTGGTTTCGTTGGAATGGGCGTGGTTTCTCATAAAGGGGCGTGGCATTGCAGGAAAAGACTACCTTATACCCCAGTTTTGCAACCTGCACGCCCAGACGTTAGCCACCACAGGAAAGAAAAATAATCCTGATTCATGCCCCTTACATTATTTGTCATTTTTCCTCCTTATAGTAATGCCCAGTATACATTATTCCACATACTGCAATGGCCCTTAGACATTATGCCACACACAATAATGCACATGACACAATATGCACACACCGTAATGCCCCAGACATATTATGCCACACACTGTAATGCCTGTGACACATTATGACAGGAATCGCAATGCCCGTTATACATTATGCTACACACTGCAATGCCCCTGATACATTATAGCACATACAATGCCTGTGACACATTATGACACACACCGCAATGTCCGTGATACATTATGCCACACACTGAAATGCCCGATACATTATAGCACATACAATGCCTGTGACACATTATGCCACACACTGCAATGACCTTGAGACATTATACCACAATGCCCGTGATATAGTATACCATACACCGTAATGCCTGTGACACATACCGCAATGCCCTGCCCGTTATACCCTATGCCACACACCGCAATGCCCGTTATGTATTATGCCACACTGCAATGACCCTGAGACATTATACCACATATCACAATGCCCGCGATATAGTATACCATACACCGTAATGCCTGTGACACATTATGACACACACCGCAATGTCCGTGATACATTATGCCACACACCGTAATGCCCATTACACATTAAGTCCTACAGTAAGGCTTCTAATTACTTTTCAATTACCTGCTCGTTGTCAGGGGTTTTATGCACTGGGTGTCATGCTCGTTGCCAGGGGTTTCATGCTCTTGGTTCCATGCACGGTGCCAGGGGTTTTCATGCTCAGGGTGTCATGCTCGTTGCCAGGGGTTTCATGCACTGGGTGTCATGCTCGTTGCCAGGTGTTTCATGCACTGGGAGTCATGCTCGTTGTCAGGTGTTTCATGCACTGGGTGTCATGCTCGTTGCTAGGAGGTAGTCCTTGTTGCTAGGGCTGTGCTTCCAGTGCCACATATGTCCCCAGTGCCAGATATTCCCCCCCAGTGCCAGATATGCCCCCAGTGCCATATATTCCCCCCCAGTGCCACATATGCCCCCAGTGCCGGATATTCCCCCCCAGTGCCACATATGCCCCCAGTGCCAGATATCCCCCCCCCGTGCCATATATGCCCCCAGTGCCATATATTCCCCCCCAGTGCCAGATATGCCCCCAGTGCCAGATATCCCCCCCCAGTGCCATATATGCCCCCAGTGCCAGATATCCCCCCCCCCAGTGCCAGATATTCCCCCAGTGCCAGATATTCCTCCCCAGTGCCATATATGCCCCCAGTGCCAGATATCCCCCCCAGTGCCAGATATTCCCCCAGTGCCATATATGCCCCCAGTGCCAGATATCCCCCCCCAGTGCCAGATATTCCCCCCCAGTGCCAGATATCCCCCCCCTGCCATATATGCCCCAGTGCCAGATATTCCCCCCCCCAGTGCCAGATATTCCCCCAGTGCCAGATATTCCCCCCCAGTGCCATATATGCCCCCAGTGCCAGATATTCCCCCAGTGCCATATATTCCCGCCCAGTGCCATATATGCCCCCATGGCCAGATACTCCCCCCCCCAGTGCCAGCTATACCCCAGTGCCAGATAATCCCCCCCCAGTGCCATATATGCCCCCAGTGCCAGATATCCTCCCCCCCAGTGCCAGATATTCCCCCAGTGCCAGATATTCCTCCCCCCCCCAGTGCCATATATGCCCCCGGTGCCAGATTCCCCCCCCAGTGCCAGATATTCCCCCCCAGTGCCAGATAATGCCCGCCGCCGCCGCTGCTGCCGCTTGTTGGAGGGACACGGAGGGCACAGCGTCTCCTGTGTCCCTCCTGCATCATCTCCGGCGGCCGCGGGACTAATAGGGGGAAGTGCCGGTTCGTGAGCCAATTAGAGCTCACGGACGGCACTTCCCCCTATTAGACCCGCGGCCGCCGGAGATGATGCAGGAGGGACACAGGAGACGCACACGCTGTGCCCTCCGTGTCCCTCCAACAAGCGGCGGAGGGAAGGAGAGAGCAGACTGACATGCGGACGCTCGTCCGCATGTCAGTCTGCTGTAAATCAGTGGCGCCCCCCGCAGCCCCTCGCCCCTAAGCCACCGCGAGGACTGCAAGGGCAGTAGTTACGCCACTGACTGCAGTGTCAGGCAGGATGGCCCTTCAAAAAAATACTCCCCAAACAGCACATGACGCAAAGAAAAAAAGAGGTGCAATGAGGTAGCTGTGTGACTAAGCTCAGTGACCCAAGTGGCCGACACAAACACCTGGCCCATCTAGGAGTGGCACTGCAGTGTCAGACAGGATGGCCCTTCAAAAAAATACTCCCCAAACAGCACATGACGCAAAGAAAAAAAGAGGCGCAATGAGGTAGCTGTGTGACTAAGCTAAGCGACCCTAGTGGCCGACACAAACACCTGGCCCATCTAGGAGTGGCACTGCAGTGTCACGCAGGATGGCCCTTCAAAAAAATACTCCCCAAACAGCACATGACGCAAAGAAAAAAAGAGGCGCAATGAGGTAGCTGTGTGACTAAGCTAAGCGACCCTAGTGACCGACACAAACACCTGGCCCATCTAGGAGTGGCACTGCAGTGTCACGCAGGATGGCCCTTCAAAAAAATACTCCCCAAACAGCACATGACGCAAAGAAAAAAAGAGGCGCAATGAGGTAGCTGTGTGACTAAGCTAAGCGACCCTAGTGGCCGACACAAACATCTGGCCCATCTAAGAGTGGCACTGCAGTGTCACGCAGGATGGCGCTTCAAAAAAATACTCCCCAAACAGCACATGACGCAAAGAAAAAAAGAGGCGCAATGAGGTAGCTGTGTGACTAAGCTAAGCGACCCTAGTGGTCGACACAAACATCTGGCCCATCTAGGAGTGGCACTGCAGTGTCACGCAGGATGGCCCTTCAAAAAAAATATTCCCCAAACAGCACATGATGCAAAGAAAAAAAGAGGCGCAATGAGGTAGCTGTGTGACTAAGCTAAGCGACCTTAGTGGCCAACACAAACACCTGGCCCATCTAGGAGTGGCACTGCAGTGTCACGCAGGATGGCCCTTCAAAAAAATACTCCCCAAACAGCACATGACGCAAAGAAAAAAAGAGGCGCAATGAGGTAGCTGTGTGACTAAGCTAAGCGACCCTAGTGGCCGACACAAACACCTGGCCCATCTAGGAGTGGCACTGCAGTGTCACGCAGGATGG
Organism: Pseudophryne corroboree; assembly: GCF_028390025.1. Taxonomy (NCBI): domain Eukaryota; kingdom Metazoa; phylum Chordata; class Amphibia; order Anura; family Myobatrachidae; genus Pseudophryne; species Pseudophryne corroboree. The sequence continues at coordinate 534,466,134 of NC_086446.1, read as the reverse complement.
CCCTTCAAAAAAATACTCCCCAAACAGCACATGACGCAAAGAAAAATGAAAGAAAAAAGAGGTGCAAGATGGAATTGTCCTTGGGCCCTCCCACCCACCCTTATGTTGTATAAACAGGACATGCACACTTTAACGAACCCATCATTTCAGCGACAGGGTCTGCCACACGACTGTGACTGAAATGACTGGTTGGTTTGGGCCCCCACCAAAAAAGAAGCAATCAATCTCTCCTTGCACAAACTGGCTCTACAGAGGCAAGATGTCCACCTCATCATCATCATCCGATTCATCACCCCTTTCACTGTGTACATCCCCCTCCTCACAGATTATTAATTCGTCCCCACTGGAATCCACCATCTCAGGTTCCCGTGTACTTTCTGGAGGAAATTGCTGCTGGTGAATGTCTCCATGGAGGAATTGATTATAATTCATTTTAATGAACATCATCTTCTCCACATTTTCTGGAAGTAACCTCGTACGCCGATTGCTGACAAGGTGAGCGGCGGCACTTAACACTCTTTCGGAGTACACACTGGAGGGAGGGCAACTTAGGTAGAATAAAGCCAGTTTCTGCAAGGGCCTCCAAATTGCCTCTTTTTCCTGCCAGTATACGTACGGACTGTCTGACGTGCCTACTTGGATGCGGTCACTCATATAATCCTCCACCATTCTTTCAATGGTGAGAGAATCACATGCAGTGACAGTAGACGACATGTCAGTAATCGTTGGCAGGTCCTTCAGTCCGGACCAGATGTCAGCATCAGCAGTCGCTCCAGACTGCCCTGCATCACCGCCAGTGGGTGGGCTCGGAAACGTAGCCTTTTCCTCGCACCCCCAGTTGCGGGAGAATGTGAAGGAGGAGATGTTGACGGGTCGTGTTCCGCTTGACTTGACAATTTTCTCACCAGCAGGTCTTTGAACCTCTGCAGACTTGTGTCTGCCGGAAAGAGAGATCCAACGTAGGTTTTAAATCTAGGATCGAGCACGGTGGCCAAAATGTAGTGCTCTGATTTCAACAGATTGACCACCCGTGAATCCTGGTTAAGCGAATGAAGGGCTCCATCCACAAGTCCCACATGCCTAGCGGAATCGCTCTGTTTTAGCTCCTCCTTCAATGCCTCCAGCTTCTTCTGCAAAAGCCTGATGAGGGGAATGACCTGACTCAGGCTGGCAGTGTCTGAACTGACTTCACGTGTGGCAAGTTCAAAAGGTTGCGGAACCTTGCACAACGTTGAAATCATTCTCCACTGCGCTTGAGACAGGTGCATTCCACCTCCTTTGCCTATATCGTGGGCAGATGTATAGGCTTGAATGGCCTTTTGGTGCTCCTCCATCCTCTGAAGCATATAGAGGGTTGAATTCCACCTCGTTACCACCTCTTGCTTCAGATGATGGCAGGGCAGGTTCAGGTGTTTTTGGTGGTGCTCCAGTCTTCTGTACGCGGTGCCTGTACGCCGAAAGTGGCCCGCAATTCTTCTGGCCACCGACAGCATCTCTTGCACGCCCCTGTCGTTTTTTAAATAATTCTGCACCACCAAATTCAAGGTATGTGCAAAACATGGGACGTGCTGGAATTTGCCCAGATGTAATGCACGCACAATATTGCTGGCGTTGTCCGATGCCACAAATCCCCAGGAGAGTCCAATTGGGGTAAGCCATTCTGCGATGATCTTCCTCAGTTGCCGTAAGAGGTTTTCAGCTGTGTGCGTATTCTGGAAAGCGGTGATACAAAGCGTAGCCTGCCTAGGAACGAGTTGGCGTTTGCGAGATGCTGCTACTGGTGCCGCCGCTGCTGTTCTTGCAGCGGGAGGCAATACATCTACCCAGTGGGCTGTCACAGTCATATAGTTCTGAGTCTGCCCTGCTCCACTTGTCCACATGTCCGTGGTTAAGTGGACATTGGGTACAACTGCATTTTTTAGGACACTGGTGACTCTTTTTCTGACGTCCGTGTACATTCTCGGTATCGCCTGCCTAGAGAAGTGGAACCTAGATGGTATTTGGTAACGGGGGCACACTACCTCAAGCAATTCTCTAGTTCCCCGTGAACTAACGGCGGATACTGGACGCACGTCTAACACCAACATAGTTGTCAAGGCCTGAGTTATCCGCTTTGCAACAGGATGACTGCTGTGATATTTCATCTTCCTCGCAAAGGACTGTTGGACAGTCAATTGCTTACTGGAAGTAGTACAAGTGGTCTTCCGACTTCCCCTCTGGGATGACGATCGACTCCCAGCAGCAACAACAGCAGCGCCAGCAGCAGTAGGCGTTACACTCAAGGATGCATCGGAGGAATCCCAGGAAGGAGAGGACTCGTCAGACTTGCCAGTGACATGGCCTGCAGGACTATTGGCTTTCCTGGGTAAGGAGGAAATTGACACTGAGGGAGTTGGTGGTGTGGTTTGCGGGAGCTTGGTTACAAGAGGAAGGGATTTACTGGTCAGTGGACTGCTTCCGCTGTCGCCCAAAGTTTTTGAACTTGTCACTGACTTATTATGAATGCGCTGCAGGTGACGTATAAGGGAGGATGTTCCGAGGTGGTTGACGTCCTTACCCCTACTTATTACAGCTTGACAAAGGCAACACACGGCTTGACACCAGTTGTCCGCATTTCTTTTGAAATAATTCCACACTGAAGAGCTGATTTTTTTTGTATTTTGACCAGGCATGTCAATGGCCATATTCCTCCCACGGACAACAGGTGTCTCCCCGGGTGCCTGACTTAAACAAACCACCTCACCATCAGAATCCTCCTTGTCAATTTCCTCCCCAGCGCCAGCAACACCCATATCCTCATCCTGGTGTACTTCAACACTGACATCTTCAATTTGACTATCAGGAACTGGACTGCGGGTGCTCCTTCCAGCACTTGCAGGGGGCGTGCAAATGGTGGAAGGCACAAGCTCTTCCCGTCCAGTGTTGGGAAGGTCAGGCATCGCAACCGACACAATTGGACTCTCCTTGGGGATTTGTGATTTCGAAGAACGCACAGTTCTTTGCTGTGCTTTTGCCAGCTTAAGTCTTTTCTTTTTTCTAGCGAGAGGATGAGTGCTTCCATCCTCATGTGAAGCTGAACCACTAGCCATGAACGTAGGCCAGGGCCTCAGCCGTTCCTTGCCACTCCGTGTCGTAAATGGCATATTGGCAAGTTTACGCTTCTCCTCAGACGCTTTTAATTTTGATTTTTGGGTCATTTTACTGATCTTTTGTGTTTTGGATTTTACATGCTCTGTACTATGACATTGGGCATCGGCCTTGGCAGACGACGTTGATGGCATTTCATCGTCTCGGCCATGACTAGTGGCAGCAGCTTCAGCACGAGGTGGAAGTGGATCTTGATCTTTCCCTATTTTTTTAACCTCCACATTTTTGTTCTCCATATTTTGATGCGCACAACTAAAAGCCACCACATGTATACAATGTAGATGGATGGATACTATAGTATTATATTACTTATGGACGACGAGTGCACTGACGACACAGAGGTAGGTACAGCCGTGGCCTACCGTACTGCTATATATATATATATATATATATATATATATAATATACTGTATAATAATAACGGACCTGGTGGACACTGTCAGCAGACTGCTAAACTAGTATGAAGAAAAAAAAACCCACCACAGGTATACAATGTAGATGGATGGATAGTATAGTATTATATTACTTATGGACGACGAGTGCACTGACGACACAGAGGTAGGTACAGCCGTGGCCTACCGTACTGCTATATATATATATATATATATATATATATATATAATATACGAGACAAAACGGCAATGCTCGGCACTCCTAATGCAAAAAGAAAGACAACTTGCTCCGGTGCCCTGTCTGCGGATAGCAAATGTAGGTAAGCAGAAATAACCGGCACTCATAGAGACTGGAATAATCAATTGACACGGCACAGTAGCTTAAGTCAACGTTTCAGGAATCTCTCCTTTTATCAAGACCAAAAGCACACTATACATACAAACATATAAATAGCTTACCTAACACCACGTGAACTTCACCCTCCGCCGCTCTCCGGGATACACAGTGACGTCATGGGCGCGCGCCGGCGCCGGCGAACTGCGTCCCAGGGGGCGGGGCTGTAATGTACAAGACCCATCACCATGACAACAGAGCTGTGGATACCAAACCAAAGACGGATGTTATATATAAATACACAGTGCACGGGACATGGAGATCACAGATTCAGCTATGTTATACTAATTAACCTGGTCTAGGCATATACACAAAATGTAAATAGAATACGCTGCATCTCAGAAATGATCAGACAGAGATAAAGAAAACTGACAGCTATATAGCATAACTAAATGAAATGGCTGCCCTGGTGAAGCGCTGTCATATATAATCACCGTATGCATGAATGAATGTATGCTGAAGAGCAGCATGTGAAAAAATTTGACAATATAACTGACAGCGCCCCTTCTAGGGAACCATAAAGAAAATATGATCTTTTACAGAAAACATGTATATGAAAGAATGTCATTCAGGCCCAGTGGTTTAACAGTTTGTAATATGTATATCCAGCGGATATAACGGACCTGGTGGACACTGTCAGCAGACTGCTAAACTAGTATGAAGAAAAAAAAAGCCACCACAGGTATACAATGTAGATGGATGGATAGTATAGTATTATATTACTTATGGATGACGAGTGCACTGACGAAACAGAGGTAGGTACAGCCGTGGCCTACCGTACTGCTATATATATATATATATATATATATATATATATATAATATACTGTATAATAATAATAACGGACCTGGTGGACACTGTCAGCAGACTGCTAAACTAGTATGAAGAAAAAAAACCACCACAGGTATACAATGTAGATGGATGGATAGTATAGTATTATATTACTTATGGACGACGAGTGCACTGACGACACAGAGGTAGGTACAGCCGTGGCCTACCGTACTGCTATATATATATATATATATATATAATATACTGTATAATAATAATAACGGACCTGGTGGACACTGTCAGCAGACTGCTAAACTAGTATGAAGAAAAAAAAAGCCACCACAGGTATACAATGTAGATGGATGGATACTATAGTATAGTATTATATTACTTATGGACGACGAGTGCACTGACGACACAGAGGTAGGTACAGCCGTGGCCTACCGTACTGCTATATATATATAATATACTGTATAATAATAACGGACCTGGTGGACACTGTCAGCAGACTGCTAAACTAGTATGAAGAAAAAAAAAGCCACCACAGGAGTGTTTTTCAGGCAGACAAACGTATACTGGACTGGTGGTCACTGTCAGCAAAACTGTGCACTGTACTCCTGCTATAACTGCTCCCCAGTCCCCACAATTAGGCAGTGTGAGCAGTGCACTCAGCACAGATATATGCAGCAGTGCAGCACACTGAGTGAGCACAGATATGGTGGAGCGTTTTTTTTCAGGCAGAGAAACAACGGATTAAACTCACTGGTGGTATAATCAAAACCCTGCACTGTACTCCCTAACAGCTGCTCCCCGTCCCCAATCCTCCCCACAATTATAACTAAGTCACTCAGTCTTTTCTACTATAACGGAGAGGACGCCAGCCACGTCCTCTCCCTATCAATCTCAATGCACGTGTGAAAATGGCGGCGACGCGCGGCTCCTTATATAGAATCCGAATCTCGCGAGAATCCGACAGCGGGATGATGACGTTCGGGCGCGCTCGGGTTAACCGAGCAAGGTGGGAGGATCCGAGTCTCTCGGACCCGTGAAAAAAAAGGTGAAGTTCGGGCGGGTTCGGATCCCGAGGTATGTACAGACTCAAATATGCTTCTTAGCCTCGACGCCAATAAGGCTTTCGATATGGTCTTGTGGCCACATTTGTTTACTGTGTTGGAAAGAAGAGGTTTTGACACGGACTTTATTAATTATATTCGTTATATCTACAGCAAACCATCTGCTTCTCTGTTAGTAAACGGGATCAGGGCTCAAAGGTTCTTTTTAGAAAGAGGCACCCGTCAAGGATGCCCCTTATCGCCGCTATTATTTAATTTAGCTCTAGATCCACTGCTTCGGACATTGCAGGATTGGCCAGAATTTCGGGGTATTAGAGTGGGTGGACAGGAAATTAAATTGTCGGCCTTTGCCGATGATATCCTCCTTTACATATCTGACCCCGAGCATTACCTTACTTTGATCCTAGACAAAATCCAATTATTTGGTCGTATTTCAGGTTTTAGCATCAATATGGACAAATCTAAAGCGTTATTGTTATATGGCAAAGTGACATGTCCGCATTGGACCTCACGTTTCCCTTTATACTGGGTATCGACGTATATTACATATCTGGGTATTATGGTGCCACGGTATATATCTGCACTATACAAACTTAACGTAAGCAAGGCCATACGCACTGTAACTGACGATATTAAGGGATGGGAACGTCTTACACTGTCATATTTGGGCAGGGCTAACCTGCTAAAAATGGTGGCTATACCACGCATATTGTACCCATTACAAACACTCCCTGTACTGCTGACTAAACAGGACGCGCAAATGATTAACAAACTTATCAGAACATTTATATGGAAGGGGGGCCGTGCACGTATCGCTTTACGTAAACTTATCCAACCCAAGTCCAATGGAGGGATTAATTTCCCAGATGTGGCAATTTATAACCAAGCTGCACTCTTGAAACACTTGAGAGATTGGCTGCAAAACAGCTCTATATATACGAATACCTGCCTAGAACAAAACTTCCTAGTAAATATAGATTTGACATGTTTTCTCCACCAACATGATTGGGAAATACCGGATCACGTTAAGTCAAACCCACTCTTGTGGTCTACCAGGAGAATGGGGCACATATTGCGCCATGATGCGAAATTGAATCAATACCATTCTTTACATTTGCCCCTAATTAAGGCCCTCATTCCGAGTTGTTCGCTCGGTAAAAATCTTCGCATCGCAGCGATTTTCCGCTTAATGCGCATGCGCAATGTTCGCACTGCGACTGCGCCAAGTAAATTTGCTATGCACTTAGTAATTTTACTCACGGCTTTTTCATCGTTCTGGCGATCGTAATGTGATTGACAGGAAATGGGTGTTACTGGGCGGAAACAGGCCGTTTTATGGGCGTGTGGGAAAAAACGCTACCGTTTCCGGAAAAAACGCAGGAGTGGCTGGAGAAACGGAGGAGTGTCTGGGCGAACGCTGGGTGTGTTTGTGACGTCAAACCAGGAACGACAAGCAGTGAAATGATCGCAGATGCCGAGTAAGTCTGGAGCTACTCAGAAACTGCTACGAGGTGTGTAATCGCAATATTGCGAATACATCGTTCGCAATTTTAAGATGCTAAGATTCACTCCCAGTAGGCGGCGGCTTAGCATGAGCAAATCTGCTGAAATCCGCTTGCGAGCGAACAACTCGGAATGAGGGCCTAAAAACCCAGAATTTTTGGATGGCATGGCTGCTCACCCCTTTGTGATGCGGACGGAGGCTGGTATAACATCCATTCACTCATTGGTATCTGTGGAGGACCACCGCTTGCTTACTTTCTCGGAGGTCTCAACGAGAAATGTTGTGGTTGCTTCGTCCCCCCTTCCATTTCTACAAACACAATTTTATGTTAGGCACGTTCTTACACATTTTGGACTAACTCTCTAGATAGCCTCTTATTACACCCTGTACCTAGTCACAAAGCCATATCCATACATTATACATTTTTGAGGACAATCTTGGATCATGCTACCGTAGCGGGTGGCATGTCCAAATGGTTGACTCACATTCCTAGGCTGACTATACCCGTAATGGAAAAAGCATTATCTTATTCCCAAAAGGTCCTGCCAGCAAGTATGTATACTGAATTATTTCTTAATGTATATCATAATACCTACCTATCCCCGCTACGGCGTTTCCATATGGGAACGTCGGAAACACACTCTTGCCCAAAATACCACCAGTGAGTGAGGCAGATACCTATCATTGTTTATGGGCATGCCCTATTGTGCAGTATTTCTGGCACCTTATTAGGAGATATGCAGAGGCTAAACTAATAACTCATGTGCCATTTACCCCCGAATGGGCAGTTTTGGGTATCATTGATCCCACTCTCCGAATGCCATCGGAATGTAGAAAACTACTGATAGCCCTCAGCGCAGCCGGGAAAAAGACAATTTTACAGGGGTGGATAGATAGCGCGCCTCCACAGATACCTTTATTTTTTAATAAACTGCACCACATATTCAGGATGGACTGGGTGGAAGCCATTGTGGATAGAGGCAAACAAGTAGATCGTTTTTTTAATCTTTGGAAATCTTATATATCCACTTTACCCCTCAACACGCGGCTGCAAATCCATAATAGTCTAAAGAATACCACGTGGTACCAAACTAAACTGGCAGCACAAGACCAACCTGTATCTTTGACCTGAGAGCAGACAAATATGGCGGCTCCTCCCAGGGTTACCTATATTGTTCATAGTACTATAAAGGACACGAATGAAGAAATGTGCACTCTGTAAAAGTCTTTATTATTGTACATATGTGAACTCACTGCACAACGCACATTTGTAACCTCTCTTTACTGCAACTTTTTATTGTCTTTGCATCTTCTTGAAATGTGTTTTCCATGATGTCTCAATAAAAATTGTTTATAAAAAAAATAATAATAATTCATACTTTCTTTTCAATGTGACTTAATATATTTATATTTTCCTCAGTAATCATCTTGTATCAGGTCAAAAAGGGTGGAGACTGATTTACTAATGTGTGTTCGAGTTAAATATTCACAATAATCTAGGGCAGCATCTAAGTTCAGCTATGGTGGCTGCACACCAATTACACACATGTCCAGGTTGGAAATGTGTTCAGAACCCTGGGTCAGACCTGGAATTTAGATGGAAAAGGGGTATTACCGTGTAACTCTTTGTGTCCACCATAGCTGATTATAGGAAACTAGTGCCATGTAAATTTCCTAGCTCTGTTTTTTCATCAGTCATTTTTAGGAGGTGGTCCTTTTTAAAGGACCACTGTAGCCCAAATTGAAGCATAAATAGAAGTTACATTGTTCATTGTTACTTTTTTCGCCAGCATCTAAAGTTATCGTAGAGCATATTTCAGAACATGTTTGAAAACCTGTCATTCCCATTCCTCAAGCAAAGTCATAAAAGTATCTCCATGCCAAGGAAGCCTGGGTCATGCTGAAATATGGAGTGCACTACGGTACAGTCTCCATAGTCTCCTTTAGGGAGGCATAAGCCTTTACCAAGACGGCTGTCATTTGGTCTTCTTGTCACTGTATTAGAGCATCACAGTTGCATGTGGATGAGTTCCACTTAGCTTACTGAGACCATGTAATATTCCAGAGATACCTGCTACCAAGCCACACCGCTACTGCTTGTATATGCACTACAAGTATGTAGCTTTGTTCAATAAACAACACTACTGGTTAAAGTCCTGGACTGTTTGGTGCATTTGGAAGATCCACTGTTGTCCACTGTTTAGTCTGCTTATAACAAGCCAGGGGAACAATTGGCTTAAGTGTTGAACAGCACTTTTACTCTATCAGACATGTTAATGCACAAGTTTGAGTGACTACATTGACAGAATACTATCCAGCAGTTAATATCTGTAGAAGTTGAAGTAGATGACAAGAAGATTGCTATGGTGATGCTAGGGAACTTAATGCCTGAGTTTGACGTTCTGGTAGTGGCATTAGAAGCAAACACAGCCATGCTAACTACAAAAACTCAATATAAGGTGAAGGACCTCAGGGTGGGTCCAACTGAAGGTCCTTCACATTGTATTGAGTATACTGTACTTTTCTCCATGTTGCACCTGCAACTGCTTTAACCACTTGCCTAGCATGGTCGCATCAGAGGTGACCATGCCTGCAAGTGCTCTATCTGACCTGGTTGCGCAGGATGAGACCAGTCAGATAGAGAGTGTTCGCAGCGGCAGGGAAATAAACTTCCCTCCGCTGCTGCTGTCAGAGGGACCGGAAGGTTCCTCTGCCTCCCTGCACTCTCCCCCTGTCAGTATGGCAGGATTTCCCCTCCAGCGGCTGCAGACAATGGCAGCCGCTGGGGAGAGTAAATTAACCCTCCCAAGCCACCCCCAGACTCCCCCCTGTATACCTGCAGGCTGTCCCGGCTTTCAAAATGAAAGCCGCGATGTTCCCGATGGTCGCGATGTTCCCGATCAATGTTACGATGTTTGGGGGGAAAAATATTTTTCCTTTTTTTTAACTAAAATCATTTGGGATAGGGTTAAAGTCATGTTCTAATTCACTCATTAAAAAAAAAAACAATGTCGGAGTGGTTTTCGGCGAAATAAATCATCAGTTAAGTGGTTAAATTTACAGCAGAATACCTTAGTGAATTATTCTGCCTTGGTTGTTTTATGATTATTCAGATGAATCTTTCTGTGCAGATTTTTTGTGTTATCACTTCTAACTACAGCAATTGTCTGGACAAAACTGATGCAGTACCAATAACGTGTGCCAGTTCAGATAAATGCTCAGAATACTGCATTATACACCAAAACTGAGAAGCCCATAAAATTCAAGTGATATATATGGCACACAATATATTACAAAGCCTCTGAATATAAACTGAAGAATGGAAATGCTATGCAAAGTAAGAAGTGCAACAGCACAGAGGAGTCAGCTTTGAGCATCACAGAAAAGATTGTTGGTATCTTAACTACTAGATATTTCAGCTGCAATGAAGAGTAGTTCACTACTTTAGTCATATGCAGTGGTTACAGTGAGCCGGAATGGGGCGGAACTGCGTTCCGTCACCTCTAATTGCAGACGGAACCAGTTCCGCCTCCGGCCGGCTCACTAAGCATCAGGTGCCAGCAGCATTGTAAGGTTGGCAGCGGCCGCCAGCCAATCCCGGCTCACGGACCGGCTGCATTGCCAGCGAAAAGAAGGGGCGGCTATTTCAAAATGTGACGTGAGTCAATCACGGCTTGCGGACCACCAGCCAATGAGAAGCTGCAAAGTGGCAGCTTTTCATTGGTTGGCGGCTCACGAACCGTGATTTGTGCGCAGTCAGCGCCAGCTTCAAAGTGTGGCTGGTTGACCCCTTCTTTTGAATAGCAGCCGGTCCGCGAGTCCTGTCTGGCACCCGCTACCAGCTTTATTACACTGCAGCCGTGACCCAATGCTCCAGGCTCTCAGGATGCAGGGGGTGAGATGGGGGGAGGGTGGTTGTAAAAGAAGCACGGGGTGAGATGTAGTGGGAGGAACAGGGGGTGACATGGGGGGTGAGAGAAGCAGGTGGTGAGATGAGCAGAGGGTGAGATGGAGTGAGAGTAGCAGGTGGTGAGATGGGGAGGGGTGAAAGAAGCAGGGAGTGAGATGGGGGAGTGAGAGGCGCAGGGGGTGAGATGGGGGAGTGAGTGAGAGGTGCAGGGGTGAGAAACAGGAGCACGGGGAGTGAGAGGAGCAGGGGGTGAGAGGTTCACTACGATATGCCGGCGGTCGGGCTCCCGGCGACCAGCATACCGGCGCCAGGAGCCGTCCGCCGGCTTACCGACAGTGTGGCGAGCGCAAATGAGCCCCGTGCTACGCGCGCCACGCTATTTTATTCTCCCTTCAGGGGGGTCGTGGACCCCCACGAGGGAGAATAAGTGTCGGTATGCCGGCTGTCGGGATCCCGGCGCCGGTATACTGTGCGCCGGGATCCCGTCAGTCGGCATACTGAAGACCACCCGGGGGTGAGATAGGGGAGTGAGAGGAGCACGGGGTGAGATCGGGGAGTGAGTGAGAGATGCAGGGGGTGAGATGGGGGCGTGAGAGGAGCAGCAGGTGAGATGGGGGAGTGAGTGAGAGGTGCAGGGGGTGAGATGGGAGAGTGAGAGGTGCAGGGGGTGAGATGGGAGAGTGAGAGGTGCAGGGGGTGAGATAGGAGAGAGAGGTGCAGGGAGTGAGATGGGGGAGTGAGAGGCGCCAGGGTGAGATGGGGAAGTGAGAGGAACAGGGGGTGAGATGGGGGATTGAGAGGAACAGAGGGTGAGATGGGGGATTGAGAGGAACAGAGGGTGAAATGGGGAGGGAGTGAGAGGTGCAGGGTGTGAGATGGGGAGGTGAGGCACAGGGAGTGAGAGGTGTAGGGGGTAAGTAAAGGAGAGAAACATTGAGATGATCAGATACAAAGGAGAACATATAGGGAGTAATGGATACCAAGGATGAAGATATAGACACATGAGGAGAGTGACATACAAAGGAAACAAGAAAGCAGAAGGAACACATAGAAGACATAAGAGAGGTGAGCAAAGTTTGTTCAACATATACTGCTATATTGTGAATCGAATCTAAAATTAGGAGGGGGGGCACTGCTTTGGGCATTGTGTGTGTAAGTGGCTCTGCTGTTGTGGGCAGTGCCGTAACTAGACAGTTTAGCGCTGTGTGCAAGAAACAGCATCGGCGCCCCCCCCCCCCCCACACACACACACACACACACACCCCTTATGGAAAACAGGAAGTGCACGCCGCAGGCGTGCAACTTTTTTTCATAGGGGCGTGGCTACATGATGGAAGGGGTGTGGCCACAAAATAATACCAGTTCATATTACGGTGCACAGTAGTCTCCATTACTCAAATTATGCCGCACAGTAGCGCCACTACACCAGGTAGAGCCATTACGGCAGACAGCGTCCCCTTTTTTACACATTACAGCAGACAGCATCCCCCTTTTTACACATTACGGCAGACAGCGTCCCCTTTTTTACACATCACGGCAGACAGCATCCCCCTTTTTACACATTACGGCAGACAGCGCTCCTTTTTACACATTACGGCAGACAGCGCCCCCCTTTTTACACATTACGTCAGACAGCGTCCCCCTTTTTACACATTACGTCAGACAGCATCCCCCTTTTTACACATTACGTCAGACAGCGTCCCCATTATTACACATTACGGCAGACAGCATCCCCCTTTTTACACATTGCGGCAGACAGTGATCCCCTTTTTACACATTACGGCAGACAGCGTCCCCATTTTTACACATTACGGCAGACAGCGTCCCCCTTTTTACACATTACGCCAGACAGCGTCCCCCTTTTACACATTACGGCAGACAGCGTCCCCCTTTTTACACATTACGGCAGACAGCGTCCCCTTTCTACACATTACGGCAGACAGCGTCCCCATTATTACACATTACGGCAGACAGCGTCCCCCTTTTTACACATTGCGACAGACAGCAACCCCCTTTTTACACATTGCGACAGACAGCAACCCCCTTTTTACATATTATGGCAGACCGCGTCCCCATTTTTACACATTACAGCAGACAGCGTCCCCTTTTTACACATTACGGCAGACAGCGTCCCCTTTTTCACACATTACGCCAGACAGCGTCCCCTTTTTACACATTACGGCAGACAACGTCCCCCTTTCTCTGACGTCCTAGTGGATGCTGGGGACTCCGTCAGGACCATGGGGATTAGCGGCTCCGCAGGAGACAGGGCACAAAAATAAAGCTTTAGGATCAGGTGGTGTGCACTGGGTCCTCCCCCTATGACCCTCCTCCAAGCCTCAGTTAGGTTTTTGTGCCCGTCCGAGCAGGGTGCAATCTAGGTGGCTCTCCTAAAGAGCTGCTTAGAAAAAGTTTTTAGGTTTTTTATTTTACAGTGAGTCCTGCTGGCAACAGGCTCACTGCAACGAGGGACTTAGGGGAGAAGAAGTGAACTCACCTGCGTGCAGGATGGATTGGCTTCTTAGGCTACTGGACACCATTAGCTCCAGAGGGATCGAACACAGGCCCAGCCATGGAGTCCGGTCCCGGAGCCGCGCCGCCGACCCCCTTGCAGATGCCGAAAAGTGAAGAGTCCAGAAACCGGCGGCAGAAGACTTTTCAGTCTTCATGAGGTAGCGCACAGCACTGCAGCTGTGCGCCATTGTTGTCACACACTTCACACCAGCGGTCACTGAGGGTGCAGGGCGCTGTGGGGGGCGCCCTGGGCAGCAATGAAATACCTATACTGGCTAAAAGATACATCACATATAGCCCCTGGGGCTATATGGATGTATTTAACCCCTGCCAGGTCTCAGAAAAACGGGAGAAGAAGCCCGCCGAAAAGGGGGCGGGGCCTATTCTCCTCAGCACACAGCGCCATTTTCCCTCACAGAAATGCTGGTGGGAAGGCTCCCAGGCTCTCCCCTGCACTGCACTACAGAAACAGGGTTAAAACAGAGAGGGGGGGCACTTATTTGGCGATATGATTATATATATTAAGATGCTATAAGGGAAAAACACTTATATAAAGGTTGTCCCTGTATAATTATAGCGTTTTGGTGTGTGCTGGCAAACTCTCCCTCTGTCTCCCCAAAGGGCTAGTGGGGTCCTGTCCTCTATCAGAGCATTCCCTGTGTGTGTGCTGTGTGTCGGTACGTGTGTGTCGACATGTATGAGGACGATGTTGGTGAGGAGGCGGAGCAATTGCCTGTAATGGTGATGTCACTCTCTAGGGAGTCGACACCGGAATGGATGGCTTATTTAAGGAATTACGTGATAATGTCAACACGCTGCAAGGTCGGTTGACGACATGAGACGGCCGGCAAACCAATTAGTACCTGTTCAGGCGTCTCAAACACCGTCAGGGGCGTTAAAACGTCTTTTTACCTCAGTCGGTCGACACAGACACAGACACGGACACTGACTCCAGTGTCGACGGTGAAGAAACAAACGTATTTTTCTTTTAGGGCCACACGTTACTTGTTAAGGGCAATGAAGGAGGTGTTACATATTTCTGATACTACAAGTACCACAAAAAAGGGTATTTTGTGGAGTGTGAAAAAACTACCTGTAGTTTTTCCTGAATCAGATAAATTAAATGAAGTGTGTGATGATGCGTGGGTTTCCCCCGATAGAAAATTATTGGCGGTATACCCTTTCCCGCCAGAAGTTAGGGCGCGTTGGGAAACACCCCTTAGGGTGGATAAGGCGCTCACACGCTTATCAAAAAAGTGGCGGTACCGTCTCCAGATAGGGCCGCCCTCAAGGAGCCAGCTGATAGGAGGCTGGAAAATATCCTAAAAAGTATATACACACATACTGGTGTTATACTGCGACCAGCGATCGCCTCAGCCTGGATGTGCAGCGCTGGGGTGGCTTGGTCGGATTCCCTGACTGAAAATATTGATACCCTTGACAGGGACAGTATTTTACTGACTATAGAGCATTTAAAGGATGCATTTCTATATATGCGAGATGCACAGAGGGATATTTGCACTCTGGCATCAAGAGTAAGTGCGATGTCCATATCTGCCAGTAGTAAGTTTATGGACACGACAGTGGTCAGGTGATGCAGATTCCAAACGGCACATGGAAGTATTGCCGTATAAAGGAGAAAAAGACAACGTCTTTTCAACCTCAGTCCTTTCGTCCCCATAAGGGCAAGCGGTCAAAAGGCCAGTCATATCTGCCATGGGATAGAGGAAAGGGAAGAAGACTGCAGCAGGCAGCCCATTCCCAGGAACAGAAGCCCTCCACCGCTTCTGCCAAGTCCTCAGCATGACGCTGGGGCCGTACAAGCGGACTCAGGTGCGGTGGGGGGTCGTCTCAAGAGTTTCAGCACGCAGTGGGCTCACTCGCAAGTGGACCCCTGGATCCTACAAGTAGTATCCCAGGGGTACAGATTGGAAGTTCGAGACGTCTCCCCCTCGCAGGTTCCTGAAGTCTGCTTTACCAACGTCTCCCTCCGACAGGGAGGCAGTAGTGGAAACAATTCACAAGCTGTATTCCCAGCAGGTGATAATCAAAGTACCCCTCCTACAACAAGGAAAGGGGTATTATTCCACACTATATTGTGGTACTGAAGCCAGACGGCTCGGTGAGACCTATTCTAAATCTGAAATATTTGAACACTTACATAAAAAGGTTCAAATCAAGATGGAGTCACTCAGAGCAGTGATAGCGAACCAGGAAAAAGGGGACTATATGGTGTCCCGGGACAGATGCTTACCTCCATGTCCCAATTTGCCCTTCTCACCAAGGGTACCTCAGGTTCGTGGTACAGAACTGTCACTATCAGTTTCAGACGCTGCCGGTTGGATTGTCCACGGCACCCCGGGTCCTTACCAAGGTAATGGCCGAAATGATGATTCTTCTTCAAAGAAAATGGACGATCTCCTGATAGGGGCAAGGTCCAGAGAACAGTTGGAGGTCGGAGTAGCACTATCTCAAGTAGTTCTACGACAGCACGGGTGGATTCTAAATATTCCAAAACCGCAGCTGTTTCCGACGACACGTCTGCTGTTCCTAGGGATGATTCTGGACACAGTCCAGAAAAAGGTGTTTCTCCCGGAGAAGAAAGCCAGGGAGTTATCCGAGCTAGTCAGGAACCTCCTAAAACCAGGAAAAGTGTCAGTGCATCATTGCACAAGGGTCCTGGGAAAAATGGTGGCTTCTTACGAAGCGATTCCATTCGGCAGATTTCACGCAAGAACTTTTCAGTGGGATCTGCTGGACAAATGGTCCGGATCGCATCTGCAGATGCATCAGCGGATAACCTTATCGCCACGGACAAGGGTGTCTCTTCTGTGGTGGTTGCAGAGTGATCATCTGTTAGAGGGCCGCAGATTCGGCATACAGGACTGGGTCCTGGTGACCACGGATGCCAGTCTGAGAGGCTGGGGAGCGGTCACACAGGGAAGAAACTTCCAGGGAGTATGGTCAAGCCTGGAGATGTCTCTTCACATAAATATACTGGAGCTAAGAGCGATTTACAATGCTCTAAGCCTGGCAAAACCCCTGCTTCAGGGTCAGCCGGTGTTGATCCAGTCGGACAACATCACGGCAGTCGCCCACGTAAACAGACAGGGCGGCACAAGAAGCAGGAGAGCAATGGCAGAAGCTGCAAGGATTCTTCGCTGGGCGGAAGATCATGTGATAGCACTGTCAGCAGTGTTCATTCCGGGAGTGGACAACTGGGAAGCAGACTTCCTCAGCAGACACGATCTACACCCGGGAGAGTGGGGACTTCATCCAGAAGTCTTCCACATGATTGTGAACCGTTGGGAAAAACCAAAGGTGGATATGATGGCGTCTCGCCTCAACAAAAAACTGGACAGGTATTGCGCCAGGTCAAGAGACCCTCAGGCAATAGCTGTGGACGCTCTGGTAACACCGTGGGTGTTCCAGTCAGTGTATGTGTTTCCTCCTCTGCCTCTCATACCAAAAGTACTGAGAATTATACGGCAAAGGGGAGTAAGAACGATACTCGTGGCTCCGGATTGGCCAAGAAGAACTTGGTACCCGGAACTTCAGGAGATGCTCACGGAAGATCCGTGGCCTCTACCTCTAAGACGGGACCTGCTTCAGCAGGGACCGTGTCTATTCCAAGACTTACCGCGGCTGCGTTTGACGGCATGGCGGTTGAACGCCGAATTCTAAGGGAAAAAGGCATTCCGGAAGAGGTCATTCCTAAACTGGTAAAAGCCAGGAAGGAGGTGACTGCACAACATTATCACCGCATTTGGAGAAAATATGTTGCGTGGTGTGAGGCCAGGTAGGCCCCCACGGAGGAATTTCAATTGGGTCGATTCCTACATTTCCTGCAAACAGGATTGTCTATGGGCCTCAAATTGGGGTCCAATAAGGTTCAAATTTCGGCCCTGTCGATTTTCTTCCAGAAAGAATTGGCTTCAGTTCCTGAAGTCCAGACTTTTGTAAAAGGAGTACTACATATACAGCCCCGGTTGTGCCCCAAGTGGCTCCGTGGGACCTTAATGTAGTTTTGGATTTTCTCAAATCCCATTGGTTTGAGCCACTCAAATCGGTGGATTTGAAATATCTTACATGGAAAGTAACCATGCTACTGGCCCTGGCTTCAGCCAGGAGAGTGTCAGAATTGGCGGCTTTATCGTATAAAAGCCCATATCTGATTTTCCATTCGGACAGGGCAGAACTGCGGAAGCGTCCTCAGTTTCTGCCTAAGGTGGTGTCAGCGTTTCACCTGAACCAGCCTATTGTGGTGCCTGCGGCTACTAGCGATTTGGAGGATTCCAAGTTGCTGGACGTTGTCAGGGCATTGAAAATATATATATTTCAAGGACGGCTGGAGTCAGAAAATCTGACTCGCTGTTTATACTGTATGCACCCAACAAGCTGGGTGCTCCTGCTTCTAAGCAGACGATTGCTCGTTAGATTTGTAGCACAATTCAACTTGCACATTCTGTGGCAGGCCTGCCACAGCCTAAATCTGTCAAGGCCCATTCCACAAGGAAGGTGGGCTCATCCTGGGCGGCTGCCCGAGGGGTCTCGGCATTACAACTCTGCCGAGCAGCTACGTGGTCGGGGGAGAACACGTTTGTAAAATTCTACAAATTTGATACCCTGGCTAAAGAGGACCTGGAGTTCTCTCATTCGGTGCTGCAGAGTCATCCGCACTCTCCCGCCCGTTTGGGAGCTTTGGTATAATCCCCATGGTCCTGACGGAGTCCCCAGCATCCACTAGGACGTCAGAGAAAATAAGATTTTACTTACCGATAAATCTATTTCTCGTAGTCCGTAGTGGATGCTGGGCGCCCATCCCAAGTGCGGATTGTCTGCAATACTTGTACATAGTTATTGTTACAAAAAAATCGGGTTGTTATTGTTGTGAGCCGTCTGTTCAGAGGCTCCTACGTTTGTCATACTGTTAACTGGGTTCAGATCACAAGTTGTACGGTGTGATTGGTGTGGCTGGTATGAGTCTTACCCGGGATTCAAAATCCTTCCTTATTGTGTACGCTCGTCCGGGCACAGTATCCTAACTGAGGCTTGGAGGAGGGTCATAGGGGGAGGAGCCAGTGCACACCACCTGATCCTAAAGCTTTATTTTTGTGCCCTGTCTCCTGCGGAGCCGCTAATCCCCATGGTCCTGACGGAGTCCCCAGCATCCACTACGGACTACGAGAAATAGATTTATCGGTAAGTAAAATCTTATTTTTACACATTACGGCAGACAGCGCCCCTCTTTTTACACATTATGGCAGACAGCGTCCCCTTTTTACACATTGTGGCAGACAGCGCCCCCCTTTTTACACATTGCGGCAGACAGCATCCCCCTTTTTACAGCACACACATAACCCCTGGCCTTATCCCCTATAACCCCTGTCCCCCCACATATACCCCATATTCTTCTAATTCTTCAAACCCTTAGTCCTCCTGTCCCCCCCACATACACAGCCACGCACCTGTTTGGTGGCCACCTCCAGTTTGGGCCGGAGCTCCCTCAGCAGCTGCGTGGGCCCCATCCAGCCTGGAGGCTTCAGATAGCCCCTATGCAGCACGTGGATGCAGCCATGGAGGGGAGCACAGTGGAGCTGGGGATGAGACAGCCGCGGAGTAGGGTGCAGAGAAGCTCCCAGCCAGAGGTACTGTACTGCTGTTCGCAGCGCCTGTCTTCCTCCTGCAGGACATAGGTGTAAGGTACCGGAGGGGAGGGGGGGAGGCAATAAGGCTGGCAGAGGCGCGGCGCGGCTCAGTCCATGATGTGACGAGGGGGGGGGGGGGTTCGGGCTCGGGCTCCTGCAGCTGCACTTCTTCTGCCTGTCTTACCAGTGCCAATGCCAGAGGCGCGCTGCTGAGGAGGGGGGGAGGCAATTCCGGAGGCGCGTTGCTGAGCGGGGGGAAGTGGCAATACCGGAGGTGCACTGCTGAGGGAGGGGGGGGGAGGCAGTACCGAAGGCGCGCTGCGGCTCAGTCCATAAAGCGGAGGGGGGAAGGGGGTGTTTGGGCCTCCTGCAGCTGCACTTTGAGCTCCGGGGAGCTGACATTCATCCACCGGTGCTGTCTATTATAGACTGCTGCTGGCTGCGCCCCAGGTCATACTGCGCTGTGTGCAAGGCACACAGCGCACATACCTAGTTACGGCTCTGGTTGTGGGCATTGTGTGTGCAAAGGGCACTAGTATGTGGGCGCAAGCAATGTGAATAAGATTGGGCTACTGTGAGCAGTGGCATAACTAGAAATTTTTCTCCCCCAAGCCAAAAAATTGTCTGGCGTCCCCCCCCCCCCCCCCCCCCCCCCCCACCTATAATTGTCACAGGTAAAGTGGTGAATCTGTGCTGCAAAAAAGGGGGTGTGACCTTGCAGAAATGGGCGTGACTTTGCATGAAGGGGCGTGGCATTGCAGGAAAAGACTACCTTATACCCCAATTTTGCAACCTGCACGCCCAGACGTTGGCCACCACAGGAAAAATAATAATCCTGATTCATGCCCCTTACATTGTCATTTTTCATCCGTATAGTAATGCCCAGTAAACATTATACCACATACTGCAATGGCCCTTAGACATTATGCCACACACAATAATGCCCATGACACAATATGCCAAACACCATAATGCCACCGACACATTATGCCACACACCGTAATCCCTGTGACACATTATGACAGGCATCGCAATGTCCGTTAAACATTATGACACACACTGCAATGACCCTGAGACATTATACCACAATGCCCGTGATATAGTATACCACACACCGTAATGCCTATGACACATACCGCAATGCCCGTTATACCCTATGCCATACACCGCAATGCCCGTTATATATTATGCCACACACTGCAATGCCCCTGAGACATTATACCACATACCACAATGCCCGTGATATAGTATACCACACACTGTAATGCCTGTGACACATACCGCAATGCCTGTTATACCCTATGCCATACACCACAATGCCCGTTATACATTATGCCACACACTGCAATGCCCCTGAGACATTATACCACATATCACAATGCCCGTGATATAGTATGCCACACACCGTAAGGTCTGTGACACATTATGACACACACCGCAATGTCCGTGATACATTATGCCACACACCGCAATGGCCATTACACATTATGTCCTACAGTAAGGCTTCTAATTACTTCTAAATTACCTGCTCGTTGCCAGAGGTTTCATGCTCTTGGTTCCATGCACGGTGCCAGGGGTTTCATGCTCAGGGTGTAGTGCTCATTGGCAGGGGTTTCATGCAGTAGGTGTTATGCTTGTTGCCAGAGGTATCATGTGCTGGATTTCAAGCTTGTTGCCAGGGGGTAATATTCGTTGCCAGGGGTTTCATGCACTGGGTGTCATGCTCATTCCTAGGGGGTAATGCTTGTTGCCAGGGATTTCATGAGCTGGGTGTTGTGCTTGTAACCAGGGGGTAATGCTTGTTGCTAGGGCTGTGCTCACAGTGCCACATATGCCCCCAGTGACAGATATTCCCCCACAGTGCAAGGTACACATAAGCCCCCAGTGCCAAATATGCCCCCCCAGTGCCAGGTACACATATACCCCCAGTGCCAAATATGCCCTCCCCCCAGTGCCAGGTACACATACATGCTCCCCTCGTGCCAAATATGCCCCCCCACAGTGCAATTATGCCCCCCCAGTGCCAACTATGCCCCCACCCAGTGACAGATACGTTCTCCCCCCCAGTGCCAAATATGCCTCACCAAGTGCCAAATACGCTCCACCCCCTGTGCCAAATATGCCTCACCAAGTGCCAAATATGCTCTCCCCCCCCCCCCTTCCAGTGGCAAATATGCCTCACCAAGTGCCAAATATGCTCCCCCCCCCCCAGTGCCAGGTACAACACCCCCTCTCCCGGCTCCCCCGCTGCTGTGCTGGGAAGGAGGGACACGGAGGGCACAGCGTGCGCTCCTGTGACCCTCCTTCGTCTCCGGCGGCAGCGGCGTGCCTGTTTAATGAAGTGCCGGTTCATGAGCCAATCAGAGCTCACGAACGGGCACTTCATTAAACTGACATGCTGCTGCCGCCGGTGATGAAGGAGGGACACAGGAGAGGCGCGCGCTGTGCCCTCCATGTCCCTCCTTCCCAGCAGAGATCAGTGGCGGCTAGGGCGCCCCGCAGCCCTGCACGCTTCCAAGAGCTCGCAGTGGCTGCGAACCCCTAGTTACGCCACTGACTGTGAGGCATCATTTTGAATTGGGGGTACTTTTGTGTGGCCGTGCACTTTCCTTGTGAAGCCACACCCTTTATTGCCTTCGGCACACTCTAAGCGGGAGGGGTTGTGGGGGATATGAGTTTCCCCACCTCTCCAGGACCACTTTAAGCCCTGGTCATGTGTGATCGATAACAAAGGAATAGGAAATGAAGTGCTTACAGATACAAAAGTTGGGACAGTCACTACCCACTTAAAAATAGGGACTAGAACCAAAGTCACAGAAATTCAAAATGTATTTTATGTACCAAATATGGGAACAAATCTAATAGCCATCAGTGCCCTAGAGCAAAGAGGTCACAAAAGGTGGCCTATAAATAGCAACAGGTGCCATCGAATATATGTCCTTGACACACAACAGTGTCATGTAATGATGATTTCTGACTCACAGTATATGGACTCTGCCACATAAAAGTAGGTCACTTTGATATGACAGTACCCAGAAACTAATGAATTGGATGGTTACAGGAATATCGTTGACTGATGCAGAAAGGCCCATGTGTGAAAACTTTTATAACATTAAAGCAAATCCATTTCCAAAATTAGCAAGCACAGCTGAGGCACCCCTGAAGCTGGTGCATACAGATGTGTGGTCTAATGGAAGTTAAATCAATAAGTGGATACAGATACTTCATAATGTTCAACCATATGTCACGAGAATGACACACATTTGTTTCATCATACAGTAGATAAGAGTGAAGTGATGAAGAAAACTGCGGACTACAAGAACCTAGTAGCAAATTAAACCAATTACAGATTGAAAGTCTTGAGGTCTTACAGTGGAGGAGAATATCTAAACACAGATGTGGAATTCTTCCTAAAGAAGCATGCAATTAAACATCAATTGACCATCATGTACACGGAAGAACACAATGGGGCAAATTGTACATTAGTAGAGAGAGCCAGATGTATGCTGAAAAATGCAGGCCTAAACAATTGTTTTTGGGTGGAAGCAGTGTCCACAGCAGTTTATTTGAAGAATCATGCTCCCACAATTGAACTAAAAGACAAAACACCAATGAAAGCGTGGCCTGGAACAGAAAAAAACAAGGGGCATAATCAACTGTAAGTAAAATTTTCAGGGAAATAACTGCAGCTATTGGGACCATTTTTCATTAATGCATGTAAGCACACTCCCGATTACCACTCTATCTAATTGTAAAAGATGGTTGTTTTAATTTTCCCTGCAAAAAAAACCTGCAAAAAATAGAAAACAAAATGTGTAATTCAGTCTGTACCTCTCAAAAATTAAAAAAAAATTGGATTACAGTACAGATGTCTATTACTGTCCCTACGAAAAATATTTAGTGTTTTTAAAATGCCCCTTTATATGCCTTAATGTGCCCTCATGCATCTTTTTATGCCAGTCCAGAGCTCTAAATCCGTGGAAATGCAGTTCAAAAGAGAAAGAATGTGGTAGTCTACCATTAATCAAGATGAGAATCCTAATCCTGATAAAGCACATAGAGCCATAGGCTTAAGTGTGGAGCAACTCATTTACTTCATAGTTCATGGGAACATGTCAACATATGACATGTGGATAGCCATGCAGACAGCATATGCAGACAGAGGCTCGTGAAGAGGATAAATTTGAGGTGTATAAATTATGTTGCCAAGTTAAGTGAATGTAGAGACATAAATGACTATACTGATAGAATGATGGCCCTTATTCCGAGTTGTTCGCTCGTTGCCGATTTTCTCTATTTTGCGATTAGTCGCTTACTGCGCATGCGCAATGTTCACAGAGCGCATACGCTTAGTTATTTTACTCAACAGTTAGGTATTTTACTCACGGCATTACGAGGAATTTTCTTCGTTCTGGTGATCGGAGTGTGATTGACAGGAAGTGGGTGTTTATGGGCGGAAACTGACCGTTTTATGGGTGTGTGTGAAAAAACGCTGCAGTTTCTGGGAAAAACGCGGGAGTGGCTGGAGAAACGGGGGAGTGTCTGGGCGAACGCTGGGTGTGTTTGTGACATCAAACCAGGAACGAAACTGACTGAACTGATCGCAGTGGCAGAGTAAGTGTCGAGCTACTCAGAAACTGCTAAGAAATTTCTATTCGCAATTTTGAGAATCTTTCGTTCGCAATTCTGCTAAGCTAAGATTCACTCCCAGTAGGCGGCGGCTTAGCGTGTGCAATGCTGCTAAAAGCAGCTTGCGAGCGAACAACTCGGAATGAGGGCCGATGTCTTTATCCCTGCAATTTACAACTGTAGGAGTTCAAGTTGATGAGTAGGAGGTTGCAATAGCAATGTTACAGAATGTTTTAATTTGATTTCCTGGTAGTAGCTCTAGACTCTAACATGTCTAAGCTAACAATGGAGATTGTGAGGACAAAACTGTTGCAGTTCCAAGAATGCATGCCAGTTGAAGAAAGTGCTTAGAATAATGCATTACACACAAAAGGTACCCAACCTAAGAAGCCTAAGTACAGAAGTTATGTACGCCACAAAGCTGGGTACAAGCCTCAGAATGCAAACTTAAAGAATCTAATGCAGAACAAGAAGAAAGCAGAAATGAGTCAGCCTTAAGTGTCACAGACAGCCACAGAACAGATAGTTAGTACATAGACTTGGGAGCAACAAGGCACTTCAGTTATAATCAAGAGTGGTTCAAATAGCTGACCACATGTGACCCTGTAAAGATTAGTGGGATTGGAGACAAGGGAGTTAATTCAGACCTGATCACTGCTGTGCGTTTTCGCACAGCGGGCGATCAGATCTGAGCTGTGCATGCGTATGCACTGCAATGTGCCGGCGCGTCAGACAACTGTACTGGGCATCGGTGTCTAGCAGCGGGATGGTGCAAAAATAGTGACCGCACGGGCGATCGCAAGGTGATTGACAGGCAGAGGCCATTTGTTGGTGTAAACTGATCGTTTTACAGGAGTATCCGGAAAAATGCAGGCGGGACCAACCGTTTTCAGGGAGGGTGTGTGATGTCAGCTCTGGCCCCAATCAGCAGGATTACATTGCAGAGGAAGAGTAAGTCCTGGGCTAAGCAGAGACTGCACAAACTGATGTTTGTGCAGCTCTGCTACAAATGCGATCGCACACCTGCACAGACCTATCCCCCTCTCCCTGTAGGTGGCCACTATCTGATCGAAGGGCTGCAAAAAACGCACCCTAGCAATTCGGTCTGAATTACCCGCTAGCTCATTACAGCTATTAAAGTTTGGGACAATCACGGTTCACCTAAAGATAAAGATGTGAGACCATAGTCACTGACATTCAAGATGTATTATACGTACTAGTGTTAGAATCCAAAAAGCACAGCTTAGTAGATCATGGACAGGTTAGTTCTATGAACTCCAAACAGTCTCCTGGTAACCAGTCAGCTGTGCAGACTAAATCTAATTGTGTTGGGCTTTTTTCTGACTACTAATTGCTGCAGCTGGAGATGAGAATCAAGGAGGATTCTAAGTGTTGATTGGATGTTTCAGCCCTTATAGAGTCTCCATGGACAACTCATTGGGTTGTAATCAGTCTGATCCTGATGCATATTTGTATTAATGCTCTGAGCTGCTCAATGTTCATGTGCCTGTATAATTTGGAAAGTCTGTTACCTGATGATATTTCACTATGATGAAGCCAGCCTGGACTTTGTAAAAGATCTGCTAAGTATTTGGCTACACTGATATAATTTGTGCATATTCAAAAGAATTGTGTGGCATTTCATTATGTTTTTTTAACCTGGAGATCTACTCAATCACTTGCTGCTGTGCAAACTACTTGTGCTATTGGAAATAACTTTGCAGTATTTCTCTACCAAAGCCATTTATTGACGCATGTAGAAAACCTGTTACTACTTATCAATTTATGTCTCTACTGTGCAATATACTTGTGATATTTGACATACTGTAACTGTGCAATATTTATATACAAGGCATTTACCTATGCATGATATACATGCATAGGTAATGTTTATTATGGTACAGAATTTATTTGTGGGCACAGATACTGGGACCCCTGAACTTTGTTGATGAACCTGATATGAGTGATGTGGGGTATATGTTGTGCTGTAACTGTAATGAAAAACTGAGGAAGCAGTTAGTTAGTTAGTTAGTTAGTTAGTTAACCAAAGGGAACTGGAAAAGATAACCGGACTGGGAATGGTGGATACTGGAAACTGGACATGGACCAGCTAAGCAGTACACTTAATGAGAGTATGAAATACTGCAGCTAATAACCAGGCTGAAACTGGAAGTTGATACACTGCCTAGGAACAGTAGTCGCCAGGCAACGACCAGTAGTCTCCAGGCAACGACGCACGTGCGCAATGCGTCTGCCGTGCATGCGCATTTCCAACCCGTTCGCACTGCAGTGAAGAACTGCTGCTTGCGAACGGGTCGGAATGACCCCCATTAACCAGGCTTAAACTGGAGTTAGACTCACTGGCTGGGACTAGTAGTGCTACAGTATTGGAAAAGCACAGGTATTAGAAGATGTAACTTGCTTGTAGGAATAAAATGGGTTAACTGCATACTAGAAACCAGGAAATCCACAGGATGCTGTATGCATTTGTCCCAAGGAGTAGGAGGCAACTGGATAAATAAGCAGGCTGGTATAAGATGCACTGCAGATCAGGAAGCCAGCAGACGGAAGCACACTGGAGTTGATTGAAGCTGAAGCACCACAGGTGAGAAGCGCTTTTAGTGAGAGATATTCCCAGCAGAGTCAATGCAGGGAATGGCATGCACAGAGTGTACCAGAAGACATGACATGCATAGAGAACCTCAAGGCATGCCATGATGCCTTATGAAGGAGGTAATCTGATCCAGAGAAGCGGATTGTGACAGTATTCCCTTCTAATGGGTGGCCTCAGGACACACTTTTGGATTTGAAGATAGTTGTGAAAAACTTAACCAAACAATAATAAGTAACTGGAAACTTTGGAGTAATGTAAACATAGTTAGAATTAACACTTTCAGATGTTCTTCTGCTGCCTTCGTGGATGTCTTGAACCAGGAGAGGTGGAATCTCCTTTTGGGAGAAAACTTTGTTTGAGGACATGAAACCTCCAGGTGATCTACTTTGGATCATAATCAGAGTCTACGGCTAGTGTTAGAATCACATTTTTCTTTTTGGGACTGGCATCAGAAGTGAATAATTAATTCAAAAGACCAGGATACTCAGAAAATCCATTGTAGGGAGAAGACGGGAGTGAGCTAGACTCTTAAATCCATGGACTGTGGCCTTTGTACTGATCTTGATGTTTTTGGAGCAAGCCTCTGCAGAACTGCTTAGGTGAAAGTTTAAGGTCTTTTAAAATTGGTTCTTTGGTCTCTATGAGCAGATTAGCCCAGTTCAAAGCCTCATTCCTAAATGGCAAAACTACATTGGCAGGAGTAAGGGAAGGTAACATTCCTAACTCCACATAGATGAAGTATTGACGTGCCAGAGCTAAATCTCCATCAAAATAAATGGATGGTTGAGCATCAACTGGTCTTCTTAGCGGAGAATCAGATGAAGGGCATTCTGTGGCAGAAATTAAATTGGTTTGACAAATTTCCACTTTGGGTGACAAGATCATTTCAGAACCCGACTGATCAACGTCAGCTATTGGACTAGTAATTCTGTAGCTAGATGGTTCATGCAGAATGGTGGAATCAAAATTCTGGCCAGAAACTGAAGTTTGGAAACCTCTTGCAGAGGTGGAATTTTTTTTTGAGTCTTTAGCTTAGGTAGGAAACTGTAAGTGCTTTTTTGGATAAGGCTGTAGATGCCTGTACACCACACCCAACTTCACATGTGTGTACTACCCAAACTTTGTGGAACAGAATCATCACATGACAACGGTGCACATTAAAATTACAATATACTTTCTGTTATTATAGTAACACTTCCTATATACAAATAACATACACCTTGAAATACAATATACTACACACAATAAATCCCTAACAGGCAGCATAGTCAACAGTACAGAATATTAAGGTCTTTCATATTACAATTATATATAAGACAAATTTAACATGAACCATAGAAAACATATAGGGGAGAGTGAGCTAAGATAAGCCAGTTGGTAAGTTTACCCATCACCTGTATCTAGGCAATTGTACAGTGTATCCAAAAAGTATTCACAGTGCTTCGCTTTTTCCCAAAAAAATTTATGTCACAGCCTTATTCCAAAATGGAATAAAATTCATTTTTCCCTCAAAATTCTACACACAATGGGGTCAATCTGAGTTGATTGTAGCTGTGCTAAATTTAGCATAGCTACGATCAGGCACTCAGACATGCGGGGGGACGCCCAGCACAGGGCTAGGCTGCCCCGCATGTCAGTGCCGCCCCTCCCCCGCAGAAATGCAAAAGCATCGCACAGCGGCGATGCTTTTGCATCTCAGGAGTAACTCCCGGCCAGCTCAGCTCCTGCGGCTGGCCGGGAGAACCTCCTCGCTGGCCGGGTTGCAGCAGCTGCGTGTGACGTCACGCAGCCACCGTGGCCCGCCCCCCCCCCCAACGGTCCGGAAACGCCTGCGTTGGCCGGACCGCACACCCTAAACAGCGGCTTAACGCCGCCGTCCATCCCCCTCCCACTGCCTCAGAGACGATCGTTAGGCAACGACGGCTGGCGCATGCGCAGTTCCGACCCGATCGCTGCACTGCGATAAATTGCAGCGAACGATCGGTTTGGAATGACCCCCAATACCCCATAAAGACAATGTAAAAAAAGTTGTTTTTTTTTGCAAATTTATTAAAAAGAAAAAAGAAAGAAATCACATGTACATAAGTATTCACCGCCTTTGCCATGAAGCTCAAAATTAAGCTCAGGTGCATCCTGTTTCCACTGACCATCCTTGAGATGTTCCTACAGTTTAATTGGAGTCCACCTGTGGTAAATTCAGTTGATTGGACATGATTTGGAAAGGCACACACCTGTCTATGTAACATCCCACACTTGACAGTGCATGACTGAGCACAAACCAAGCATGAAGTCAAAGGAATTGTCTGTAGACCTCCGAGACAGGAATGTCTCGAGGCACAAATCTGGGGAAGGGTGCAGAAAAATGTCTGCTGCTTTGAAGGTCCCAATGAGCACAGTGGCCTCCATCATCCGTAAATGGAAGAAATTCAGAACCACCAGAACTCTTCCTAGAGCTGGCGAGCCAATGGTCACTCTGTCAGAGCTACAGCATTCCTCTGTGGAGAGAGGAGAACCTTCCAGAAGGACAACAATCTCTGCAGTAATCCACCAATCAGGCCTGTATGGTTGAGTGGCCAGACGGAAGCCACTCCTTAGTAAAAAAGCACATGGCAGCCCACCTGGAGTTTGCCAAAATGCACCTGAAGGACTCTGATGAGACAAAGATTGAACTCTTTGGCGTGAATTCCAGGCATCATGTTTGGAGGAAACAAGGCACCGCTCATCACCAGGCCAATACCATCCCTTCAGTGAAGCATGGTGGTGGCAGCATCATGATATAGGGATGTTTTTCAGTGGCAGGAACTGGGAGACTAGTCAAGATAGAGGGAAAGATGAATGCAGCAATGTACAGAGACATCCCGGATAAAAACCTGCTCCAGAGCACTCTTGACCTCAGACTGGGACGACGGTTCATCTTTCAGCAGGACAACGACCCTAAGCACACAGCCAAGATATCTAAGGGGTGGCTTCAGGACAACTCTGTGAATGTCCTTGAGTGGCCCAGCCAGAGCCCAGACTTGAATCAGATTGAACATCTCTGGATGGCTGTGCACCGACGCTTCCCATTCAACCTAATGGAGCTTGAGAGGAGCTGCAAAGAAGAACGGGGAAACTGCCCAAAGATAGGTGTGTAAATTCTTCATGATTACCCTTGAGAAAAATTAGCATATAGTGAGGGGAGCAGTTTATTTAATTTATTTGAGGTGGTAGTCCTCTTTAGTAATACTCCCTAGGGTGAAAATATCAAAATATCAAGTAAATCAAAAGTATATACAAATATATAAACGGTGGGACGAAACTGAGGGCTCCCAACTCCAACATTACTCTTCCTCTTTTTTAGAGACTCGCAGACCAAAAAGAGGCCGTCCAAGAGGAAGCAGAGGAGGGGCGGGAGGAAGAAGAAGAGGCGGACAAAGATGGGATTCCCCACCTCCATCCCACTATCCGATTCGCAACCGATGGAATTATTAGACGATCACAATGAGTTGAGGATTATTAACCTATCACAACATTACCTCACGGAAGATCACAATAGTGTTCTCTCCAAGGGTCTTACATTTGCACCGACCAGGAAATTTGATCGATTCCAGTGGGAGAAAGATCTCAATCTTTTTGGGAGGAAAGTCCTTCTAAAAAAATTCTTTGCCAATAAGAGCAGGCATAATTTTTCTTGCTCCCAGGCACAACAGGATATCAATTTCTGCCAGATCTCCGACCCAGATATTACCTATGGGACTATGTCAGATCTCACATCAGAGGAGGATCGGCTGGCCATCAGCATCTTGGAGGAACTACGAGACGATAGCCCGCCAACACTTAGAGATGGTCACCAAAGACCCATGTGTAAGAAAAGGAGCACCTTTTTCCCACAGGACAATATTTGTCCAGAGGTGAAGGTTTTCATGCGCTTAGTATCGAAAGATCTGGATGAACTACATCGAAGACACAAAGGATCTGTTTATCATAACCTGAGCCATAGGGAAAGGAAGGCTATCACTGACATAGAATCCTGGGATGATGTTGAGATTAAATCATCCGATAAAGGTGGCAACATCGTCATTTGGAGCAAGGAACTTTATGTGAAAGAAGCACTGAGACAGCTAAATGACACAACCTGTTACAAAAAGACGATCTTTAATCCCACTAATGATTTCCTGAGTATATACACCAGACTAATAGAGAGAGCATTCAAAGAAGGTGTCATCTCTAAATCTGAATATGATTATTTACAGGTGACAAACCCCAGAGTACCGACCTTTTATCTTCTGCCTAAAACGCACAAACACCTCACTCAACCTCCAGGCAGACCTATCGTCTCCGGTATTGGTGGTCTCCTAGAGCAAGCAAGTACTTTCATTGACATCCACTTCAGACATCACGTGGTTACTCTACCGTCCTACGTCCAGGACACCACTGACGTGCTGAAAAAGATCCACGACGTCAAACTAGAGGATACCCAATTATTGATTAGCATGGATGTGGAGTCTTTGTACACTTCAATAGACCATGAGGACGGCATCTGTGCTGTTAAATATTTCCTCGATATAGAGGGTACCAGTGATTTCCACTCATTCCTTCTTGATCTCCTTCGCTTCGTTCTATACAATAATTATTTCACATTCAACAACAGATTCTTTGTCCAAACAAGGGGCACGGCGATGGGGGCGGCTTGTGCCCCCACGTATGCAAACCTCTTCATGGGGTGGTGGGAACGTGAATCCGTTTTCCATGAGAAAAACGACCATCATACAATGCACATCTTGATGTGGCTGCGCTACATACATGACATCCTCCTCATTTGGGATGGTAATGAGGAATCTTTTGAGAAATTAATTCAGGATTTACACATAAATAACCTGGACCTATCTATATACCGTTCAGAAGATGGCTATTTGGCTACAGAACTCTTCCGGAAACCAACATCTACAAATTCATTGTTACACCGATCCAGCTCCCACTTCCCACCTACTGTGTGTTATGATTCCAGCACTCTGGTCTGAGGAGATCTTATTGCGAGGGCCGGAGCACTGGAACGTAATGCTGGGGAAGGGAGCGGGAATGGAAAATAGCCCCTGGCGCCCTAACTCCGTTGTCTCGCCCGTGCTGTCAGAAATCCCCTGCGAGACTATAATTGCTTGAGCCCATGGCAGCCGCGTTTGAAGGGCGGATTATGTCTGCCCAACTCCGATGCCCCCTCAGGTCTTAATGGGTGACAAAGGGAAATCCGAGACAGGGTGATTACAAGGGGCCCTCTGACTAAACAACCAGGCCAGGGGCTACAAGAAACTAAAAACTAGAATATGTGCGGAAAAACCGCCAGGGAAAAGGACAACCAAAATATCCACTTGTCCACTCTCCTACCCGGCACCGCCGAGTTCCGGAGAGGACTTGTGGAAGCGGAACCCTCCGCAAATGCTCCTTACAGAATATAAAGATAAAGCAACTGAGCCGCAACACACGGCAGAGCCGCAACTCACGAACACCACTCGATATTCTCTGGTGATCGTTGAGGACAACAGGGGACCAAACGACTTCTTGGGATGAGATGACAACTCCAAGATACAGAACTTCTGAGGACAGGAATGACCGGATACAGCAGGACAGGAACAGACGTTCAGCAAACCAAAGCAGCATGCAGGAAGCTATTACCGGCGTCTGTGTGCAGCACTGAGCAGGTATTTAGCAGGGAGTCCTCCAATCAGATGCTTGGAGCCTGATTAACAAGATGCCGTGCAGCTGGCTTGCTGCACGAGCAGAAGACAAATGTGTGAATGTTTTAACTGATTATATTGACCCTGCAACGGGGAGCGCGGTCCGCCCGTGGCGTCCCCGTTGCTAGGGTCCAGGCGGCTCAGTGTTACTAGGGAGCCGGCGGCTAAGCGCGCACGGCGTCCCAGCGTTGCTAGGGACCCGGCGGCTCGCACGCCTGGCGTCACTAGTTGCTAGGCGCCGGGCCGCAAGGACGTCGCGGACCACGGCGCCTAACACTGTGAATAATATCCCCAAAGGGGAGTTCCTAAGATTGAAGAGAAACTGTTCAGACAAAGAGATCCTTCATATTCAAGGTAACGAACTTACTCAGAGGCTTAGGAATAGGGGATATAGCCATAGACAGATCAAGAAGGCTAGGAGGGAAGTTGAGCACGTAGAAAGGGATACACTTATTTTCAGGGACAAGAAGGACAGGGAGGATGACAAGGAGATCAGATTTGTTGGCAACTTCTGTGCTGAATGGCGAGAAATTAAGAACATCATTCAGAGCCACTGGGCGATACTCCGCTCAGACGATGACCTAGACAAAGCTCTTAAAGACAAAGTCTCTATGAGTTGGAGACGTTCATCTAGCCTAAAGGATAAATTGGTGAAGAGCCATTATGAAGATAAACCTCAGAGGAAACCGTCTGCACTAGGAAGTTTCCCATGCGGTGCTTGCAAAATTTGTAAACATATCCAATCACAAACCATGATTGAGGACAAATACGGAACAGAGCACCCCATTACAGACTTCTTTAATTGTAGGACAAAGAACGTCATATACTGCATTACATGCACATGCAGGATTTACTATGTGGGTATGACCTCCAGGATGCTGAAGCAACGCATCCTGGAACACATAGGTACGATCAGAAATGCCGAACGGGATCGAAAAGCATTTAAGCCTCTCACTACGGTAGCCAGACATTTTTCCTTGGTACATCAGGGCTCCTCAGAATGTCTACGAGTTTTTGGACTAGAACAGGTCCGCCTAGGGATAAGAGGTGGTGACATACAGAAGGAACTCCTTAGGAGAGAGAGCCAATGGATCTTCAAACTCGGTACAATATCCCCCAAAGGATTAAACGAGAATATTAATTATAGCGCCTTCTTGACCTCCTGAGCATTAATCATGTATTCTACCCGATATTTTATCTGTGGGGTTTCCTCTCCCATTAATCCACCAAAGAACATTATCCCCAATTCTTTCCCCCTTCTTTTCACATAAATAAAGATTGATAGCCTTCTGACAGCTCCCATCTTTCAGCTAGAATTACATTAAATTCTTTATTAATGGTCATTTCTTCATAATTTGGTATCATAGTCTGTCTATTATTATGAAATAGGGTGCTAGAAACATATTTGATGAGCACACCATTGTTTCATTCTTTCAAACCCCTACTCTAGGACATTAGTATTTAAATAATACCCCTCCCTCTGCTTACACATAATCAGTTTTAATAACATATGTCTCCTTACAGTATAATAATCTATGAGGATTAATAACCATATGAGTAATTATCTATCCTAATAGTTATATTTTAGATTCCTTATTGCACATACATAACTATTGACGCTTTTTCTTATATTATATTTTTTCATTATTATATATTTTTTATATTTTTTCATAACTTAAGTCAATATATACTCCCTCCCCTTTTTTTGTTAATTCCCTTCTTTTTTTGTTAATTTTTAATTTATTTTCAGTTTCAATATTTTCATAATCCTTTTATTTAAATGGTTAGATTCTGCTAACCTTTAGTTCAATTCATCTCTAATCTTCTTGGACATCATAATTCATATTCAACAGGATTGCTTATAATGGCTAATAAGAAAAAATCTTTTTCACTGCTATCAGCGTTATTAACAATGGGACAAAATCATTTTCAAGTCCTAGTATTATCTAGTTAATATAATCACTTTATACCTAACAGAACGGCCAACACTGATGAGTGTCTAACTGACTTTAATTTAATTATTTAATTGTTACCAGGATTGGACAATGGGACTCTCTATAGGTTATCTTCAAACGATTGGTTTTCTGATATGTCACTCACCCACCAATCACATATAGGATTGGTCGGTGTAGGTTTAAAAGCTGATGGAATCTGACAGCATGCAGGCATATGGTGATCAAGACCCTGAGAGGGTGAAACGTACGTTCAGCCTGTTCATCACGTCACCTGACGTAATCACCGGCCGCCGGTCACACACGAGCGGGGAATAGGAACTGGAGACCCGGCATAGCAGGAGACACTGTACTCTGCAGCCACTAGTGCCGGACTCCCGCCGTGTGTATGTGCTTTGCTGGAGCCGGTATACCCGTTATACAGAGAGACCAGCCTGTTTACCACGTCACCAGACGTAATTACCGGCCGCCTGCCATTCACGACGAGCGGGGAGTAGTAGCCGGAGACCTGGCAGATAAGGAGACGCTGTACTCTGCAGCCACTAGTGCCGGACTCCCGCCGCGTGCATGTGCTCAGCCGGAGCTGGATAACCCATCATACAGGGAGATGCTACCCGTCATTTACTACTAGCCAATCGAACAGCCACACGCTGGAACTATACAGAGATGCTTTAAGGTATTTCAGTGTCCTCTCATCGAGCAAGTACTGTACCTGCAGCCCTGCAATGATAAATTTATCACCAGGGTCCCAGAATACATGAACGCTCGAAAGTAGAAACACTCTTCTCTTTCTTCTACCCGCTACTGTTAGGGTCTCCTGCCCTGTGCTGCCACGTCGTCATGGCAACCGGGGGACAAGTGCTAGCGGAGTAACCTGAGCGCAGCTGATACTCCGGTTCGGGTCTTTTGCTGTGCAGTGGTTACAGGCTCTGTGCACGGCAGGGGATCCGGTGCTGGTTTTTGTGCTCACAGTCTGTGAGGTCTGAGTGGGGCGTGGACAGCACCTGCTTTATAAGGCCTCTTCTCAGGTTAAGCAGATGCTGCTGAATCTTTGTTGGTTAGTCAGTTCCTGAAAGTTAGCCAGTACTGTGTAGCTTTGTATTTGTTGTTGCTTACTGCAAATAGGCCTGGGGATTTGGTACTACACTCTGCCAATCCAGACCTAGCAGTAAGACTGGAGTCAGTCGTTTAACCTGCTGGGGTTCTTTTGCTACTCTGTGAACTTAGCAGGTTTGCGGCTGTATTCTCAGACTGCCTGCCTAAATCCCATTAGTGGCAGTAAGCTGAACCTGTGCACTGCAAGTGATGATTAGGATTGTGGAGACTCTCCTTGTGTCTATCATTCCATCTCTGACCAAGGAGTTTACTGCCACACCCGTTGGTAACCCTTTAGGGTTTTGCTGTTGCCCTTAGCAACAGCATTTCAGGTTCTCTACGTATTAAAACACAACATCTTGCTTTTTTCATCTGAGCATTCCTAATAATAGGGAGACACCCAGTTTCTTAGCCTCTGGGCTTCTCTGTTCACTTTGTGTTTATTTTGTTACCCTATCACCTTCTGTGTACGTAATGTCATATTCCCCAGTCTGTCTGTGAGTTCATTTGTTTTGCATCCCTATCCGTTCAGACACCAGTACATTCCTGCAGGCACTGGTGTGCATAACAGTTCAGACACCAGTACATTCCTGCAGGCACTGGTGTGCATAACATATTCAGCAGCCTAATACTCCTGTTGAAATTTTGTGGGAATATGGAGCATACCCCTCAAAATACGTTGCAACAGGTGGTCGATCAGGTGCAGGTCCTGACTCGACAATTTAATGATTTGTCCATTAAAATGCACACCTCCCAGGCCACTGGCGGAACTCCCGCAGCAGCAGCACCTTCAGGGGTTAAGGAGCCGAAAGTAAATCTCCCGGATCGTTTTTCTGGAGATCGCTCGCAGTTCTTTTGTTTCAAGGAGAGCTGCAAGCTGTACTTCCGGCTTAGGCCTCAGTCTTCAGGGTCGGAGATTCAGCGGGTGGGCATAGTGATTTCCTTGCTACAAGGAGACCCACAGGTCTGGGCATATGGGTTGCAGCCTGACTGTCCGTCGCTTAAAAGTGTTGATGTTTTTTTTACGGCACTGGGCATGTTGTATGATGACCCTGACAAGACGGCCTCAGCCGAGGCTCAGATTTCGATCCTTAAGCAAGGGCGAAGGCCAGTTGAGGTTTACTGTACAGAGTTTCTGAGGTTGGCCCATGATACCCAGTGGAATGACCCAGCCCTGAGACACCAGTACCGAAGAGGTCTTTCTAACCAGATAAAAGACCAACTGGTACAATATCCCTTGCCTGATAGTTTGGATCAGCTCATGCAGTTATCCATCCGGGTGGATAGGCGGCTGAGAGAGCGCAGGCTTGAAAGGGAGACCGAGGTTTCCTTCTTTCCCAAGGGAACCTCAGACTCTGAGGAATTTTCCGAGGAGCCTATGCAGATTGGGGCTACCTGCCTCTCCTCGCGTGAGAAGACGCGGAGGAGACAGCAGGGGTTGTGTTTGTACTGTGGGAATAAAGGTCATGTGGTAGTATCATGCCCAGAAAAGCCGGAAAACTTCAGGGCCTGAGGGTGATGGGAAATATCCTGTCAGGCCAGAAGTCAGAATTTCCCAAGAAGACTTTTATCATTCCGGTGACCTTGAAGATCCTCGGTCAAACTGTCAAGACTGAGGCCTTTGTGGACAGTGGGGCCGACGGGGGTTTTATGGACCGCCAATTCGCCCTGAAACACTCTGTTCCCTTAGTACCCTTGGCATCGGAAATTGAGATTTGTGGGTTAAACGGGGAACCATTATCCCAAGGTAAAATTACCTCTTGCACTAGCCAGATTTCTTTGTTTATTGGAGCCACACACTCTGAAAAATTGTCCTTTTATGTGACTGTCTGTACTTTTGCCCCATTGGTGTTGGGGTTACCCTGGTTAAGGGCCCACAATCCTCAATTTGACTGGGTCTCTGGGGAGATTCTTAGTTGGGGTACTGATTGTTTCAGGAGTTGCTTGAGCCTTCCAGTCAGGCTCTCGCAGCTAAGTTTGCCAGGATTGCCAGGGTGTTATGCAGATTTTGCGGACGTGTTCTCCAAAAAAGTTGCAGAGGTACTACCTCCCCATCGCCCCTATGACTGTGCCATTGATTTGTTGCCAAATGCTAAGCTTCCCAAGAGCAGGTTGTACTCCCTGTCACGTCCTGAGACTCAGGCTATGGCAGAGTACATTCAGGAGAACTTGGCTAAGGGATTTATCAGACCTTCACAGTCTCCAGTTGGGTCGGGGTTCTTCTTCGTGGGTAAAAAGGACGGTTCGTTGCGACCCTGCATCGACTTCAGGGAATTGAACCGTATCACGATTAAAAACTCATACCCACTGCCTCTCATTTCGGTCTTGTTTGACCAGCTTCGTACTGCCACCATTTTTTCTAAGATTGACCTACGCGGGGCGTACAATCTAATCCGAATAAGAGAGGGGGATGAATGGAAGACTGCCTTTAATACCCACTCAGGGCATTATGAATATTTGGTGATGCCTTTTGGGCTCTGTAATGCCCCGGCAGTCTTCCAGGATTTCATGAACGATGTACTCAGGGAATATTTGGATAGATTCTTAGTTGTATACTTAGATGACATCCTAATCTTCTCCCATTCCCTGGAGGAACATCGGAAGCATGTACGCTTAGTCCTCCAGAAACTCAGAGACCACCGGCTTGGGGCGAAGCTGGAGAAGTGCGAATTTGAAGTTCAGCAAATCGCATTTCTAGGATATATTATCTCCCCAGAAGGTTTCCAAATGGAGGGTTCCAAGGTACAGGCAGTCCTGGATTGGGTGCAGCCCACTAGTTTGAAGGCGCTTCAGCGTTTCCTGGGCTTTGCGAATTTTTATAGACGATTTATCGCTGGATTTTCGTCTATAGTGGCGCCCTTGGTGGCACTCACTAAGAAAGGGGCGGATGTTGCTCACTGGTCTTGTGAGGCTAAAGCGGCTTTTGCCCGTCTCAAAAGGGCATTTGTCTCGGCCAAGGTGCTGCGACACCCAGATCCAGAGCGTCCTTTTGTGGTGGAGGTGGATGCCTCTGAGATGGGTATTGGGGCAGTGCTCTCTCAGATGGGAGTGTCTGATAATCGCCTTCATCCCTGTGCTTACTTTTCCCGTAAATTTTCGCCTGCCGAGATGAATTATGACGTGGGTAACCGGGAATTGTTGGCTATTAAGGATGCACTCGAGGAGTGGAGACACTGGCTTGAGGGGGCTAAGTTTGTGGTCTCAATTCTCACCGACCATAAGAATCTGGCATATTTAGAGTCATCGAAGCGTCTCAATGCCAGGCAGGCACGATGGGCTTTGTTTTTTGCTCGCGTTAATTTTTTGATAACATATCGCCCTGGGTCAAAAAACATCAAGGCTGATGCGCTCTCGCGGAGTTTTGCTCCAATCCAGGAGACCACCGAGGAGCCGTTGCCCATTGTGTTCCCATCATGTATTAAAGTGGGCATTACCCAGGACCTCTTGTCATTAGTCCTTAGAGCACAGGAGCAGGCTCCTCCAGACCTTCCGGTAGGTCTTTTGTTTGTGCCTCCTAGGTTAAGGCAGCGAGTGTTCCTGGAATTCCATGCCAAGAAGTCGGCAGGTCACCCGGGTATTGCCAGAACTCGGGAGTTGCTATCTAGGGCGGTGTGGTGGCCCTCAGTGGCTAAGGATGTGGATCAGTGGGTTCGGGCATGTGACATCTGTGCCCGAAATAAGACTCCTAGAGGGGTTCCTGTTGGCCCATTACATCCACTCTCTATCCCATCTAAGCCATGGACCCACATTTCAATGGATTTTGTGGTGGACTTGCCCAAATCCTCGGGGATGACAGCCATCTGGGTTATCGTTGACAGGTTTTCGAAGATGGCGCACTTCGTTCCACTGGTTGGGCTGCCATCGGCCAGACGCCTGTCTGAATTATTTATGCTGCATGTTGTGCGTCTCCACATGTTGCCACTTGATGTGGTCTCTGACCGCGGATCCCAGTTTGTGGCCAAATTCTGGAGGGCATTTTGTTCCGATCTCCAGATTTCTGTCAGCTTGTCGTCAGGCTACCATCTGCAGTCTAATGGGCAGACTGAAAGGGTGAACCAGTCCTTGGAGCAGTTCCTCAGGTGTTATGTCTCCAAGTGTCAGACTGACTGGGTTGCTCATCTGTCCATGGCGGAGTTTGCCTATAACAACGCGGCTCACTCTGCTACAGGGATCTCTCCCTTCCTTTGTGTGTATGGGCATCATCCTAAGGCCAATTCTTTTGACCCCCTGGACTCCACGCCTGGTGGTTCCTCTGTGGTTTCTGTCCTTAGAGGTATTTGGAGGAAAGTGAAGAAAGCCCTTGTGTCTGTGTCATTAGTGACCAAAAGGGTTTTTGATAAGCGGAAAAGACCCTGCAGCTTCAAATTAGGAGACTTCGTCTGGTTGTCTACCAAGAATTTGAAGTTGAGACAGCCATCTCATAAGTTAGGCCCCCGGTTCATCGGCCCTTATAAGATCACCAGGGTAATCAATCCGGTGGCATTTCAGTTAGACCTGCCCCGTTCTTTGGGTATCAATAAAACATTTCATTGTTCCCTTTTAAAACGGGCGATTAGTAATCCTTCTTCCAGTGGAAGACCTTCTCCTCTTCTGATACGTGGCCAGAAGGAGTTTGTTGTTGAAAGGATTCTTGACTCCAAGATGGTTCGGGGTCGGCTGTCATTTTTGGTGCACTGGAAGGGGTATGGCCCGGAGGAGCGGTCGTGGGTGCGCAGTTGTGATCTTCATGCCCCCAGACTGATACGCTCTTTCTTCTCGCAGTTCCCCGATAAACCCGGTGGTAGGGGTTCTTTGACCCCTCGTCAGAGGGGGGGTACTGTTAGGGTCTCCTGCCCTGTGCTGCCACGTCGTCATGGCAACCGGGAGACAAGTGCTAGCGGAGTAACCTGAGCGCAGCTGATACTCCGGTTCGGGTCTTTTGCTGTGCAGTGGTTACAGGCTCTGTGCACGGCAGAGGATCCGGTGCTGGTTTTTGTGCTCACAGTCTGTGAGGTCTGAGTGGGGCGTGGACAGCACCTGCTTTATAAGGCCTCTTCTCAGGTTAAGCAGATGCTGCTGAATCTTTGTTGGTTAGTCAGTTCCTGAAAGTTAGCCAGTACTGTGTAGCTTTGTATTTGTTGTTGCTTACTGCAAATAGGCCTGGGGATTTGGTACTACACTCTGCCAATCCAGACCTAGCAGTAAGACTGGAGTCAGTCGTTTAACCTGCTGGGGTTCTTTTGCTACTCTGTGAACTTAGCAGGTTTGCGGCTGTATTCTCAGACTGCCTGCCTAAATCCTGTCTCACTGTGCAAGGTGTTCAGGTATTCAGTTTAGTGGCAGTAAGCTGAACCTGTGCACTGCAAGTGATGATTAGGATTGTGGAGACTCTCCTTGTGTCTATCATTCCATCTCTGACCAAGGAGTTTACTGCCACACCCGTTGGTAACCCTTTAGGGTTTTGCTGTTGCCCTTAGCAACAGCATTTCAGGTTCTCTACGTATTAAAACACAACATCTTGCTTTTTTCATCTGAGCATTCCTAATAATAGGGAGACACCCAGTTTCTTAGCCTCTGGGCTTCTCTGTTCACTTTGTGTTTATTTTGTTACCCTATCACCTTCTGTGTACGTAATGTCATATTCCCCAGTCTGTCTGTGAGTTCATTTGTTTTGCATCCCTATCCGTTCAGACACCAGTACATTCCTGCAGGCACTGGTGTGCATAACAGTTCAGACACCAGTACATTCCTGCAGGCACTGGTGTGCATAACAGCTACCACCCAGGGTTAATACGCTCACTTCTCATTCACTGTGCCCTAGTGCACACATGGGAAGGCAGCAGATGTTGCCAGGGGCAACGGAACGGGGTCTTTTCTCTTTTCTCTTTGATTGCTAACAAATGGTATATATATGTTTAAAAATCAAGGCTCTCATTGCCGTTTGTTTGAAGATATTGCTACGGTTGAGAAACAAATACCTAATAATGTTTAGCTTTGCATATAGTCTATTAAGCACGGCTGACCTTATGAATACATCAAGCCGTGACACTCTGACTCTATATTTTCCTGAACTCATAAGCTACCTTTATTGTTGGTCATATATGATTTGTAATGTTACTATTAGCATACTTTGTTGCATAACTATGAGGACTCTATCTTTCTCCTAAAGAAACAATATACAATGCTATGTTTGGCTCCAGTGTGAATAAGGTTAATTAAGTGGCTACTATATCCTTACCCTTACGCTGCAACAATTGATTTAAGTGATGTTTTGGAATAATAACAGCTATAACGGATAGGTGTTTATTTGTTATACTCTCAAGATCTGTGAGTTGAGTTCTCACAGACTCATACACCTTTTCCCTCCTCTTCCCTTTAGGATTGATTTTTTCCTTACAGGGGTTGGAGGAACACCATCGCTTACAATTTATCACCATTAATTTTGCAGTGTTGTGATAAGTCAACCTTATTATATCTACGGTAGCACCTTACCCTGTCATTAGCTACACCGGGTGGTGGTTTTTGTGAATACATCATTGTAACCACCGTTTATATATTTGTATATACTTTTGATTTACTTGATATTCTGATATTTTCACCCTAGGGAGTATTACTAAAGAGGACTACCACCTCAAATCAATTAAATAAACTGCTCCCCTCACTATATGCTAATTTTTCTCAAGGGTAATCATGAAGAATTTACACACATATTTCTAATGAACCAATAAAAGTTACATTTTAACTTATAAATCTATAATTAATCAAATGAGTGCCCCCACAAAGAGGTTAGCTTCTTCTGTCCCAAGCCTCTTTTTTGGGACAACCCTTTTGTGATTTGACTGTCATTTTTCCTCTGGGGAGCACCGCCAACAACGTTATTTAGAAATAGGGAATTTTCCCATTTAAATATTCTCTCTATAGTTGGTTGTTATAATGCATACAAACTGTGATATACTGAATAAGGCAGTGCAGGACTACTACTTCCTTTTCAAAGATAGGTGTGCCAAGCTTGTGGCATCATATTCAAAAAGACTTGAAGCTGTAATTGCTGCCAAAGATGTATCAAAAAAGTATTGAGAAAAGGCTGTGAATACTTATATACATGTGATTTCTTAGATTTTTTATTTTTAATAAATTAGCAAAATCTCAAAAACACTTTTTTCATGTTGTCATTATGGGGTATTGTGTGTAGAATTTTGAGGAAAAAAATAAATTTATTCCATTTTGGAATAAGGCTGCAACATAACAAATTGTGGAAAAAATGAAGCTCTGTGAATACTTTCCGGATGCTCTGTACATTATTGTTGTCATGTGACCATAAATTCCGGAAACACTTATCACTTCTATCTGACTGTAATGGACAGAAGCACATGGTGAAGTGGTATGTTTTTGTTTTTTTATTTACAAAAAATTGTTTTTTTGCTTGTCAAAGTACATTTTCTAATATTGTGTTATGGCAAAGCATATTTATCCAGATATAAAAATGGGATCAGTATGAGATCCTGGCGGTCGGGATTTCGGCGGTCAGGAGACTGACAGCCAGCCCCAGTGGTGCCCGGTTCTATTCTCCCGCGGATGGTGGCGTGGACCCCACCCAAGTGGGGGAAGCAGATGGTGTCGGGATTCCGGCATCGGCATCCTGACCGGCGGTTAGTTGACTGCCTCCCATAAAAATATATCTCGTACTTGTTAGTGATTTGCCAGTGTATAAAACTATGTGAATCCTTCAGCTAAAGATTAACCTGATTTACTAAAACAGGCATTTTTTTTTTTTTTTCAAAATGGTGGTTGTAGGGTAAATTGAGTCACTTTGAAATTAAGGTTGACAAAGTTAATGTAGGAATTCTCAGAAGAATCTGTGGGAGCACTGGGAAAGAGAAATCCACTTTTGCATTCAAGAAAAATGTGACATTTTTCAAACAAATTGGGGATTTATCAATGCTTGGAGAGAGATAACGTGGAGATGAAAGAAGCTGATTGGTTAGTACTTTATCTCTCTCTACTTTATTACTCTTCAAGTTTTGATCATATTCCCCCAAAGTGATTTACAGAAGAAGCTA
The DNA here is from genome assembly GCF_028390025.1 of Pseudophryne corroboree. NCBI lineage: Eukaryota > Metazoa > Chordata > Amphibia > Anura > Myobatrachidae > Pseudophryne > Pseudophryne corroboree. The sequence goes on along the minus strand of NC_086446.1, from coordinate 534,422,741 downwards.
CCTAAAAAAGGCTGGAGGAAAGGCAAGGAGGTAACAACACTTCATATTTCCTGCAATGTTGATGGGTGGAATGTTGAATAGTCATTGAAATGACGAACAGATAATGGCCCAGATGTAATGAAGTCCGAGTTGGCCAGAGGTGCAGGTTTCCGCCAAACTGACTCATGTACAAGGCAAAATCATGCCTTGTAAATGATTACCGTTTAAAAAAAAAGTCTAAGTTCGGCCAGGAAACCACACTTCAGGCCAACTTGGACTGCATTACATCCGGCCCAATGTATGAAAATTGTTTAATTGATGAACAATAAACTTTATTTGGTTGTTTTTATACTGTTTAAAGTTACATTTAATAAAATAAATATGATCATTTGGAAAAAGGAAATACATTTAAAAAAATTGGGGTAAAAAAAATTATAAAAACACAAGACAACGCCCAAAATTTGTGTCGACCTTTGACCCTATCGACCTTTTGATTGTCGACCTTTTACTGTTGACCTAATGACTTTCTATCTTTTTAATGTCTATTTTCTGTATCAGAACCTTTTGGTTCCTGTGTCCAGTGCGTTCTAAAATAAACTTAGTACTCACGATTCCAAGTGCAGCAATCTTCTGGTTGCATGCACAAAAGGGGTTGCAAGCGAACGTGACAGACTGCAACTAGGTAAAAGGCGAAGGACAAAATTTAAGTAACAAGGAGCGTTTTATCTTATACATGTTAAAGGTGGGTGGGGGAATGCATGCCAGCAGCTTCATGCTCTGATACAATTTCATCTCAGTCATCTAGACAACATGATAATAAATTCTTATTACACATTGGTTATACAATTGTGTTTAGTCACCATTGGTAGTATACTGAGGACAGATATTTGTCCCTTTGATATTCAATATACCAACTATCCATAGCCCTTTTACTTTATATCATTAGGTCAGACTTGATCTGTAGGATATCAGCAAATGGTTTTTAAAAGTAATTTATTTATCATTTATTTATTAACAGTTTTTTATATAGCGCAGCAAATTCTGTAGCTTATCGCAATTGGAAAAAACAATGATAAAACAAAACTGGGTAATAACAGACATAGAGGTAGGGACGCGCTGCTCGCAAGCGTTCAATCTACAGAGAAACAAGCATTGATACACACGGATAGGTGCTATTGCATAACTATCCACCAGATTGCAAAGGTTCCTGGTGGGCTTCATGATATGGCCACAAAGCAAAGATGAACCGGGGTCAGGAGGATGGGAAAGTGAAGAAAGAAAAAATATGTGAGGATATGTGTGGACTGTACACAGTTCCGTTTCTTGCGGCAGGCGAGCCGTGTGATCGCATGGGGCGCCCGTTGCAGCACTTTGTGGCTCCATTCTGCTCCCTCTTCCCTAGTACTCCGCTCGGGGGCGGAGTTTTGCGGAATGACGCTGTTGCATTGTGATGTCACGATGCAACCGCGTCATTACGTGAAACTCTGCCCCCGAGTGGAGTACTAGGGAAGAGGAAGAATAGGGAGTGGGATATCAGTGCTGGCGGGCTGGCACCCACCAGCGAATATACACCCCCTTGGCAACGAGCATGGATCCCAGAGCATGAGACCCCTGGCAATGAGCATGACACCCAGTGCATGAAACCCCTGCCAATGAGCATGACACCCAGTGCATGAAACCCCTGGCAATGATCATGATTCCCAGAGCATGAAACCCCTGGCAATGACCATGACACCCAGAGCATGAAACCCTGTGCAACAAGCAGGTCATTTAAAAGTAATTAGAAGCTTTACTGTAGGGCATAATGTATCACGGGCATTGTGGTGTATGGCATAATATGGTGTAAGGGGCATTACCGTGTGAGGCTTAATATGGTGGAATTTTTTTTTCCTGTGGTGGCCGAGGTTGTTATAGGGTCAAAAACTGGGGTGTAAGGTAGTCTTTTCTGCGAGGCCAAGCCTATTTTAGTGAGTTCATGCTCATTTTAGCAAGGCCATGCCCCCTCATTGGGAGCGAGTGCAAAATAGTTTTTTAATGTCTATGAGGTGGGGGTATTTTTTGATGTCTATGGGGGGGGGCAATTTTTTTTAATGCTTGCACTGGAAGCCAAATTGTCTAGAAACAGCCCTGACTGATGTAATTGGATAGGAAAGCTTGCTAAGGTTATGGGAGGGATTCTGGAATTTGATTAGCTTGCCTGAAGAGGTGAGTTTTCAGGGAATGCTTGAAGGTTTGGAGACTAGAGGAAAGTCTTATTGTGCATGGTAGTGCATTCCACTGAGAGGGTGCAGCCCGAAGGATATCCTGCAATCTTGTGTGGGAGTGAATAATGAGTGTGAATGAGAGATGCAGATCTTGTGAAGAGGTAGGAATGGGAGATATTTTGAGATAAGCGAAGAGATGTACATTGGTGTAGTTTGGTTAATGGCCTTTTGTGTGAGCAAAAGTATTTTTATATTGAATACGATAGAATACAGGTAACCAATAGAGGGACTGATGGAGTGGATCTGCAGATGATGAGCGTCTAGCAAGGAAGATTAGCCTCGCAGTTGCATTCAGAATAATGGATTGTAGTGGTGGGAGTTTCTTTTTGGTAAGACCAGTAAGAAGTCTATTGCAATAATCAAAGTGGGATATAATGAGAGCATGGATTAGAGTTTTTCAGTGTCTTGTGTAAGATATGGTAGTATTTTGGATATGTTTTTTAGATGCATGATTTTGAGACAGATTAAATGTGGGGGACAAAGGACAGAGTCAAGGATGACACCTAGTCAGTGAGCTCCATGAGAATTTTCCCATGGGTTCTTGAGCCCATCTGTGTACCTACCATGGCACAATCACAAGTAAGCTGAAGAATCTTGGCATGTCATGGAGGGGAGTTGGTGAAGTAGGAAAAGGTTGGTGATTTCACCTACAGAATATGCTTCCTTTTAAAAAGTGTAGTCATCTGTGCTGTTGCTTAAATTAGTACATTACACTGCCCAACAAAAAATTTTGTTTCATGCCTGGAATGTTAGTATTTATTTTGGTTATATTGGGTGTGCTAAATCCAAATACGTAAAGTTTTTCTCTACCAGCTATACTTTTTGCGCATGCCCAGGCCACGGCACATCACCATCTGGGCAATCTTCAGTCTGAGCTAAGCGTTGCAGAGGTGTGATACGCCATTAATGTAACTGCCTGTAATTATATATTTATAAATTTAGCATCATATATGCCTGGGCTAAGTACAGAAAAACTGAAAGCTGGAATTTTTGATGGCCCTCAAATAAGACAGCTCATAAACGATCCTGGCTTCATGGATTCCTTGAGTGAGGGTGAGCAAAGTGCGTGGACGTCATTCTTCATGGTTGTCAGAAACTTTCTGGGCAAACACAAAGCTCAAAACTATGCTGAGCTGGTAAAGAGACCTTGGATGTAATATGAGCATAAAAGTTCATTACTTACACAGCCACTTGGACCGTTTCCCAGAAAATTTGAGTGATAAGAGCGAATAACAAGGTGAAAAATTTCACCAGGACATTAAAACAATGGGAGATCGCTACCAGTGAAGAAGGGATATACATATGATGGCAGATTACAGCTGGAATTTACAAAGAGACTGTGGGGGTCATTCTGAGTTGTTCGCTCGGTATTTTTTTATCGAAACGGAGCGATTAGTCGCTAATGCGCATGCGCAATGTCCGCAGTGCGACTGCGCCAAGTAAATTTGCTATGCAGTTAGGAATTTTACTCACGGCATTACAAGGTTTTTATTCGTTCTGGTGATCGGAGTGTGATTGACAGGAAGTGGGTGTTTCTGGGCGGAAACAGGCCGTTTTATGGGTGTGTGCGAAAAAACGCTACCGTTTCTGGGAAAAACGCGGGAGTGGCTGGAGAAACGGAGGAGTGTCTGGGCGAACGCTGGGTGTGTTTGTGACGTCAAACCAGGAACGACAAGCACTGAACTGATTGCAGATGCCGAGTAAGTCTGGAGCTACTCAGAAACTGCTAAGAGGTGTGTGGTCGCAATTTAGAGAATCTTTCGTTCGCAATTTTAAGAAGCTAAGATTCACTCCCAGTAGGCGGCGGCTTAGTGTGTGTAAAGCTGCTAAAAGCAGCTTGCGTGCGAACAACTCGGAATGACCCCCAGTGCAAATAAAGTCCATTCAAGAATGTACCACAAAAGAAACTTGCTAAACTAATTTTCTTTTCATTTATGGTTTCATTTTATTATTTTGAAGAAAAAGTGTTATTTGAGTCACTATAGTGTTACTGTAATGTTAGTATGTTTTATTGATGTCACTAAAATATTCTCGAAAATATTTTAGACTTTTTTTTTTTTTTTTATAACATTTTTTTTATTTCAGTTGAAGCATAATAGTAGTATCACATCGAAGTACATCCAAATATACGGTCAATGAAGGTTATAACTTATATAGCTGTTTACCACATATTGAGATCAATGCATTAGTGTAAGTCAATATAAGAGCCAAGGTATGTATTAGAGTCACGATAATGGTTCTTTCCGATATGAAAGACAAACAGTTTGAGTCCGGATCCATGCCCCCACCAACACCCACGTCCACTCTCTCTCAAAGTAGAGTATTATATTCCCCTCCAAATAAAAAATAAATAAATAGAAAAAAAACAAAAAAAAAACCTTAATCTGTATCAAATGAAATTGGGGGGTCCTGTCCATAGACTCTAGTTTCGTACCATAAAGTGTTGTTAAAGCATCTCCATATCTGTTCCTTTAATGGGCGGGACAGAGTTTCTATATAGCTTTCCCAGGTCTCAAAAAATTTTGTGGTGAACCTTTCCTTTTGTAAGGATGCCTCCAGCCAATCCATCCTAAAAATGTAAAAGATCTTCCCTAAAAAAAGTGACATTGGTGGGGCCAAGGGTTGTATCCACATCTGTAAGATGCATTTTTTGGCTGCTGCAGAAATTATCATTGCTAACTTTTTAACACCCTGTGTCATCCTAGTGCCCTCCGGCATTATACCAAATATTGCCCATTCAGGGGTAAGTGGTAAAAAGTTGACTAAGTGTTGGGTAGCATATTTCCATATCTGAACCCAGAATCTCCGGATTATGGGGCATTCCCATAGGCAATGAAACAACTCAGCCTGTTGTGTACCGCATCTAGGACATGAAGAGTCTTCCAACAAGCCCATTAGATGTCTACGGTGTGGTGACAGATATGTTCTGTGCCAGATATTTAAGAAAAGTTCGACATAGGACGCAGCAGGTATTAATTTCGTGGATAGCTCAAGGGACTTTAACAGTTTTGTCACAGTAAGAGACGGAAAATAAACTCTCCACTGTGTCATTCCTGTCGTCATGTCATCATATTGCAGGGGGGTGTGCAAGAATGAATAATGGGTAGAGATTGCCCTGGATGAGGGGTTTCCAACTAATAACACTTTATCTAACGGATTGTCAAAGTCCTGCGGGGTTAACAACCTAGAAGTAACAGCCACATAGTGCTGAGCCTGTAGGTACGCTAAGGGAAATCTATTCAATATTGGAAAAAGTGCCACCGCCTGCGCAAATGTAAGTGGTTTCCGTAACTCTCCATTTGTAATTTGACGTATGGAGGGGATACCATGTCTCCCCCACAAATTGAAAGGATAGCTCGCGTTTCCGTCCTGAAAACGGTTATTGCGGACTAGGGGAAGAAAAAGGGACACATGGGGGTTCAAAGAGCATTTACACCGTAAGGTGTGCCAAACTCTCCGGGTGGACATCAGCAGTGGGTTCGCGCGGATCGCCGGGGGTATTTCTTCTTCATGTAAATGTAGGAAAGAGACAATATCACCACCACCTAAGAAGGCAGTCTCCAGGGTTACGTTGGAGTACATATTTCCACCGTGTAGCCAATCTCTCAAATAACGTAAGTGGGAGGCATAACTATATTCCAATACATTAGGGAGATTCACACCTCCGTTATGTCTACGCTGCTGCAATTTAATCAAACTAATTCGTGCCCGTTTGCCGTTCCAAATGAAAGTACGCATTATTTTATTAATTTCTGCCACAGTATTTCTAGATAACAAAATGGGGAGGGATTGCAGTGGGTATAGAAGTCTAGGAAATAGAATCATTTTTACCAAGTTCACTCTGCCCAAATACGAAATTTTAAGATGTCTCCAATTTTCCGTGTCTTCCCTCATACTGCGCACGATTTGCTTCAAATTGAGACTGTACAAATTGTTCAAATTTTTGGGGATCTGCACCCCTAGATAAGTGATTGCTTTAGATGTCCAGCTAACTGGGGTCTCCCGGAACCAAGCCGGACGTGTGTAGCCCGGTTTTAGATATAGGGCCGTGGATTTTTCAAAGTTGGCCTCGAACCCTGACACCTGCCCAAATTCTCTAACACGCTCCATCAGCGGTCCCAAGGCCCTCCTTGGTTCCGACAAAAATAAGAGGACGTCATCGGCAAATGCCGATATCTTTACCTCTTCTACGCCAATGTTAATGCCTTTGAATTGGGACCACTTTTGGAGCACCCGCAACATGGGATCCAATGTCAAATTGAAGAGTAAGGGTGAGAGGGGGCAGCCCTGTCTCGTCCCTCGGGTGAGCTCAATGTTATCTCCCTTGGCCCCATTAATCAACAACGAAGTGTATGGTTGGGTATAGAAAAACTTTATTAAGGATTGGAATGTCCGTCCAAAACCCCTCCTCTCTAATATGTCATATAGATAGGGCCAGGAGACCATATCAAATGCTTTAGTCGCATCTAGGCTCAAAAGCATATTCGGGGTATCAGTCTGCAGACTCGCTGCCATAACCGCAGCTATGGCAGTGCGAATCCCCTTCACTGAATGTCTGCCCTTGGTGAAGCCCAGTTGATGGTCTGTAAGCATTGATGCTAAGAAGGACTGGAGTCTGTCTGCCATTATCTTAGTCAAAAGTTTGAAGTCAACATTTAAGAGTGTAATGGGTCGGTAAGAAGATGGTAGGGAATGATCTTTGTTAGGTTTTGGTATGAGGGTTGTGAAAGCCTGATTGAAAGTGGGGTATAGGGGAGACTCCGATTGAATGTGTCTGTATAAAGCGTGTAATGCTGGAATAGCATCGTGGTGTAGGAGTTTATAGTATTCCACGGAATAGCCATCCGGTCCTGGCGCTTTGTTTAAATGCATAGAAGAGATGGCCTTAGCGATCTCCTCTTCCGTGATTGCCCTCTCTAAGTCTTCCCGCTGTAAGGGTGTTATACAAGGGAGATTTGCCTCGTCTAGCAGTTTAGCCGATAGAGCCATATCATGTGAGGTCGGTGTGTAAAGTTGGCGGAAATAGTCCTGAAATGTCCGCATGATGTCTGTCGTGGAAGTATGTAGGGCATCAGTGTGATTGTCACGAACCATGGGAATGTGGCCCCGTCGCTTAAAGCTTTTGGTCATGTTTGCCAGCAATGTCCCTGTTTTATTTCCCCAGCGAAAATATTTTTGTGTAGTGTAGTCCAGTTTCTGCTGAGCTTGTGCAACTAGGAAACTATCATATAGGCGGCGGGCTTCAATGTAGGCGTTGTGAGTGAGGGAGTTAGGGTTAGAGATATATTCTGTCAAGTGTGTCTGCATCGTGTGTAACAAGTCTTCATGTTGTGCCCTGTTCACCCGGTTTCTATTCGCTATATATGATATAATGTGTCCCCTCATCACAACTTTGGACGTTTCCCAAAACAAGACAGGGCTGTCCCAGTGCTCCAGATTATCGTCCGAGAACTCCGCCCATTTCAACTTGAGAAACTTTTTGAACTGTTCTGAGTGATAAAGGTATGAGGGGAATCGCCAGAAGGGTGGGCGCGAGCCCATAGAGTGGGTACTAAGTGTAACAGACACCGGTGCATGATCAGAGACAGCAATGTCCCCTACCTGGGCATCCGTAGTATCCGAGAGTAAAGGCGTGGATAATAATATGTGGTCAATACGGGAGAAGGACCCGTGGACCGCCGAATGGAACGTGTATGACCTATCAGTAGGGTTAAATAACCGCCATGGATCAACTAGAGAATGATCCGCTAGTAGTCGTGAAATCTGACACCATTGGGGGGCCGTTCGGTTTATCGGGATAGGGTATTTGTCAACCGAAGGGTCCGAGACTGAATTGAAATCGCCGCCTATTATGAGCTTGTGATTGCTTCTAATATGGAGAAGTTGCGAGATATGTTGGTAAAAAGCCGGCTGTTCAGTATTGGGAGCATACAGGTTGAGCAGAGTGAACTTAGCATCGTATATCTGAGCGTCCAGAAGAATATAACGACCCTCCGGGTCTAGGTCTGTATTCAGAATAGTGTAGGGGAGGTGTCGGGCAAAAATTATCGCTACTCCGCGTGATTTGGTGCGGTAAGGTGCAGAAAAACAATCACCTATCCACCCATCTCGCAGCGTAGAGTCTTCCCCCCTCTTCCAATGTGTCTCTTGGACATAGATAATATCAGGCTTAAGTTTTTTAAGGGCTGTGGTCACTTTTTTGCGTTTTATTGGGGTGTTTAGACCCCCCACATTCCATGAGGTGATTTTGATGGAACAGGGCAGTCGTTGGAGAGAGTCGTGTGATCTGGGACATGAGGTCGTCATCCTACACCTGTCAGTGGGTGTATGTAAGTGCGGGTATATCTAACTATTGCGGGGTCAACCCTGTCCCAGCAAGCAGGGCAATCCCCAATGGTGCAGTACAGGCACGGATCCGGACTCGTTACATAAAGGAGACCCATATACAATGTATGTAACCATATAAAAGTCAGCTTCAAATGAAAAATTTCTAACTTTTTCCTTTCCAAACAAACGTGGCGCCAGTCCCTGAAGCTCATTTCAGGGAGCGGCAAGCATAAATGCGAACAGAACCAAACATAGAATATAAACATAACAGTTTGCAAAAAATAGTATACTAATGTATCAATTAGCACAAATTCAGGAGAGCGTATCGTCTCATTTTCGAGAAATCTATAAAGGCTTATTCATGTGATCGGGCAGGTGAACCCCCCGATTGACGAGTCGCTTGTAAGTGGGCCCGGGCTTCAGTCGGACTGTCAAAAATAAATGTCTGCCCATTTTCGGTGATTTTTAGTTTAGCCGGGTACAACAATGCAAAGCGCCTGTTGTGATCAACGAGGAATTTACAAAGCGGGGAGAATTCCTTGCGTTTCTGGGCTACTGCGACGGAGAAGTCCTGGAAAATGAGAATACGATGATCCCCAACAACCAGGTCACGGTTCCGTTTAAAAGCAGTCAAAATCCTCTCCTTGTCACGGTAGTCCAGAAATTTCGCAATTACTGGGCGGGGCCTCCTATCAGGACCATCACGCTCCGGGCCCAGCCTATGAGCCCGCTCAATACGTGGGACACCAATGTCACTATGGAGTTTGAGCGCCTCGACCAATTGTACACCTATAAAATCCACCAGGGTCGATCCCCTAACCTGTTCGGGGATACCCACAAAGCGGAGATTACTTCGCCTGTGACGATTTTCTAAGTCGTCTACCTTGTCGACTAGCGATTGATAGGAGGCCATAGTGGAGGCGCTAGACGATTGTATGGTATGTAGATCATCCTCAACATCACTAACCCTTTGTTCCAGTGTACCCAGCCTATTAGAATGGTCAGACAAGGAGGTCAAAGCTGAATCTAAAGATGTTTGCAATTTGTCTAACCGTTTGTCAATTTTAGGCATTAATTGGTCAAATTTAACCTCAAATCTGGGGAGGAAATTTTGAAGTTTCTCATCAATCATAGGCATGAGTAGTTCAAATTTCTCCTCAATTTTTGGCATTAACACCTCCAGTAGTGCCGATGCCACATCTGGAGATGGAGCTTGATGTCCTCCTCTCTCCCCGGCAGTATGTGTGGGGGAGGAGTCACCCTGCGGCGAAGGTGGGGACGGGCCAGATCTTGCTGGTGTTTTTTTGGGATTAACCATGGTGCGAGTGGTTCTGGTCGAGAGTGAGGACAAGGGTCTGTTAAGGAACTTTTCCATACACCAGGTTGATGGACCAATACTCTAAATTCAGAGTATCAGGGGATGAAGCAATTCCAACCCGAAATTGATATAACAAATAGAAAAAAGACCGCTCTCCCGAGAGTCAAGGGGATTACATCCTAAGAGTTAAACAACAATTGCTAAGATATAAATTATCCTAAGCACAAGTAAACATTAAGAATGCAGGGGCAGTTATCAATTATTCTGAACAATAGGTATAGAGATATTCCACCCTATTCCCGTGTGGGTGAGTTATTATATATTGTAGCACAATAAAATAAAATAGTGGAAGTATCCCCAACCTGTGTAAAGATATACTCGTCTCTCTGATTGGAGTATCTCCCCCCCCCCCCAAAAAAAATAAAAAAAAATAAAAATAAAAAAAAATACAATAAGCGTGTGATAATGTGAGGTAAGTGTCCAAACAGTCTTCTTAATATATGCAGAAGAAATCTGCTGGATAAATAAGGTTCAGTAGCCGTTCCTCAGTCTGGATGACCAGACCGTGTAATAAGCGTGCTTGGGCAGGGAAATGGGGAGGTAATCAGAGTCCGTATATGAGCTGGTAGGGAGCAGCCCAATGGTGACGACTCCGTAGTTCCCCTCCAATACAGTGAAAAGAGACAAATATAATAAATGCAGCTAAGTTCAGATCAGCCGTCAGGGTAGTGAGTTAGGTGCAGGTATGTGCACCCCAGTGTACAGTGGTGGTGCAGTCAATCAAGCCCACGTGAAAATAGAGAGAAGCAGTGGAGTAAAGAGGAGGATAATGAAAAGGGCAGGGAGAGAAAGTGTTGGGGGGGGGGAGGGAAACACAATAGGAGGGAATGGGTTAAAGTATAGGGAAAAAGTAAATGTCAAGGATTGTTAGTAAAAGAAATAGGGGCAGACATACAGTAATAGTACCTGGGGGGGAGATAGAGCGTTATCTCAGGCAGGTGTATGTGGGTTTTGGTGGAGTGTCACTGAGGTTTCACTGTTTCCCAGGTGATAATCCCCAGGGTCAGATGTCCATCAGCCCCTGCTGAAGCGCGTAGTTTTGGCCCACAGTCGGGTCGTCGTCCTTGGTCACCCGTCTAGGTTTGCTGGCTGCCGTTGGTCGTTGTCTGTGTGGTTCCTCTGAGGACGCGGCTCTGTCCCGGCAATTTTTCTGTTACACTCGCCACAGCCCGTTCTCCCCCGCTGCAGCTTTGCGCTCCGTGGCAGAAGCAGATCCCTGCTTCACGGTGAAGGGACGAGAGCAGAGGTTCCCAGCAGCACTTGTCCAGCGTCGGCAGCCTCCGTTGAAGGAGTCAAGTCACCGTCCCCGGCCACCGATACAGGTCTGCAGGCTGCTGCCGATCTTTGTCTGTACCTCGTCTCTGAAGACGCGGCTCCGTCCCAGAAAGCTTCCCGTCCGTCACGGCGCGTCCTCTCCCGCTGCAGTTCTGTACTCCGCTGCTGAATCAGGTCCCCGCTTCACGTCAAGGGGACGGGTGTAGAGTCCGGGAACGGTGAGTCCCAGGCAGCTTTCGTCTAGCGTCGGCAGCACACCTCAGTGATTATAGGCAGGGGGAAATTCGCGCCAATAGCAGCGCTATGCTGGCGGACATGATGGCCGTCTCGTCTGAGAGCCTGACTCCGGGGCAATATACGTTCTCCTCGGTCCTCCTCCACACCACAGGTATCTCCAGAAGCAGGAGAACCTCGGCAACAATTTGGTGTGGGGTTTTCCGGCAATGGGTCCCACAGAAAGGGAGGGTTGTTAAGGATACACTGTGCGGGTCAGAGGAGCTATATTAAAAAGCGGCCATGCTAGCTGGCTCCGCCCCCGGAAGTCTTAGACTTTTTTTTTAACATTTTGTGTTTTATCATGTGAATCATAGGCCTAATATGAAATAGGGTAACACAAATCAGACGTTGTTTATATCTCAAAAATTAGAGCTGATAGGCAAAAATTTATGTTATATTTGAAATCAACACACCAAATATACATAAAATCAGCTAAAAAATCCTCGGCACCAAAACACATGTTGGGCTGTGTTATAAAACTGCAAATAAATAGACCTGTCTCTTTAGGTAAACATTATGAAACTTTTAACTGGTTGTCATTTAAGATTTCATTAGCTTTGTAATAAAGGTTGACATATTCTGTGATTACCAGAAACTATTTTTACACTCTTCCTTTACCTGAAGTTATTATTTATGGTGCCACTGACAACTCTCTGCCTGCAGTGGATTTCTTCTTTCTTCTTGGGAATCTAGGAGATCATACGGATTGGGTTATTTCACTGACAATGAATGCAGAATGCCTAACTTATTCAGCAGGGCCTGCGGTCTAATGGCTTTAGTATATTTAAATGGACTTTTCCGGGTAATTAAAAATATGGGCTATGGACATGAGTTTATACTTGAATGCATAATAGTGTAGCCTCACCGTTACATACCTCAGTGGCTCATTAGTGTAGGTTTTCCCTGAAGATTGAGAAAGGCCCTGTCTGTAATAAGGTTCCAGAATAGGGCTGTTATAAAGCCCAGAAGATTCTGGGATACCCTTTATTTGTTTCAAACAGAAATTTGCTTAATCATTGAAGACAGCTTCCATCCTTGGGGGTCATTCTGACCCGTTCGCATGCAGCGGTTCTTCGCTGCGGCGCAAACGGGTCGGGACTGTGGTTGTGCAGCGCCTGCAATGCGCACGCACGTAGAAAGTGATCGCATCGGTGATTGCATGAAGACTGACAGGCGGGAGGTGTTCCGGGGCGTCAAGGCGTGGTGAGGCGAATGCAGGCGGATCCAGGCGTTTGTAGGGCGGATGTCTTACGTCAATCCCGGGACCTTCGTCGCTGGATCCATCGCACAGGGTAAGCAACTCTTACCCTGGTCTTGTTTTGCAGGAACAAGCGATTGCAGCCCTGCTATGCTAAAATACACTCCCCCCCCCCATAGGCGGCGTCAAGTTGATCGCACGAGCAGCAAAAAGTTGCTACGTGCGATGAACTCGGAATGAGGGCCAATGTACAATGGATCATCTTATTTTAGGCTTAATGGATTGGATTGTTTTTTTATTTTTTTCCTCTGAAAAAAAATATTGGTAAAATTGCTATGGTAAGTTAATTCAGTATATAAATTTTACATTAAAACATGAATACAATAGTACTAACTCCAAGTAATATGATTTGTGGATCTGGATTGTACAGATTGTATAAACACACTTCAGTCTTTGCTTAAGAAACTAATTAGAATACAGTGCACAGAAAATGTGGTCTGAGTAGATAATATTCTAATAATGATTAACTTAACATTGTTCATTTTGAGTTTTGTGTTGTCCTCACTTTCTCATAATAGAAGAACAGTGTTCTAGATAAGTGAATATTTTGGCAATATAGAAGGGTTGTGATTAGTATCTGCTCCTGATAATATGATGCCATGCTTTGCACAAGCTGTTAAGATCTAATTAATTGCTGTATAAAGCTAGCATGTGCAACACCTGGCTATTACGGAAGGCGCTGAAAAGCTTTATGTACTCTGGCCAGAGCTCAAATTTCAAGGTAAAATTATGTTTCATTTGATTTTTCTCATTTTAGAGGAACATTATTACTATTGTAGAGCGTAATAATTATACAATTGAGATCAGGTTGATTATTTAATTTATGTAGAAAATCATCAAAATTGAAGTATTTTTGTACTTTTTTTCTCCAGCATCATTTTTGGTAGCTGCCTAGTTAGAATTAATTAGATAGTGTGTGGTTTCTGTTTACGTATTATATGTGTTCTTCATCTTTTACATTTTCAGCTCATTTGAGTAAACCTTTATCTTTTGTTTCATGTACTGTAATTTGTTTGTAACAATGTAAATTACTGTGCAAAATGGTTATACTTTAAAAACAGAATTACAATAGTCATACTAATTCTAATAAATTATACATTTAACACAAATTATTATGAAGGGTAGCTAGCTGTTATCTAGCTACAGTATTGTAAATTTAACAAAGCAGTTGATCAAATGCCAGCTTTAAAGTAATATCTGTACAGAATGAAAATCTGGACTCAATCAGATTTGGCTGAATGTAGCATAAACATACATTGATCAATGACCTGTTTTGCGAGTCATGTGGCTTTTTTAAATGCACTGATGAGCCATTCACAGTAATGGAGAATTATACAAAGTGTATCATACAATAATGTATTATAGTAACAGCAGCACTGGTCAGTCACAAAGCATGAAACAGTAACAGCAAAATATATGTAACCCTCCCTTATATCTTATAAGGTTACCCAATCTAATAGTGTGCCTCCACCCAAGCTATTGCTTTAATAACAGGCTGCCTGGGATGCCTGATTTTTTTCTTTAGTTATGTAAAATGTGGTGATTATGTTAGCTATAGATATTATATACATCAGTTAATCACAAATTTACTTATGTACCTTTTCTTCTTTCCAGCGCTTCATTCAATGTGCAGCAGATAGCCGGTGGTAAGTATTATTCTTTTAATAACACATTACACATTTTACACATATACCTATAATATGCATACGCCACCCATAGTATTCCTTAACTAACCCACACTCCTATACAATTCGTTTGCATGCAATACACAAAAATATTAGGTTATAACCTCACTAAAAAAAAGGAGTGACCCGGGTACTCTTATAAAATTTAGACATGCGCAAGTTGGGGCCCATAAATACCTTTTTCATAATAGCAATACTAGACATTTAAAATATGTCAGTCTTTTGATACTGCTCTCTACTAGTTCATGACCTTGGGTAGTAACAAAGTCTTTATAGTTGACTACATTAAAGTTAACTTTCCTTACTTTGTTGCTAATTCACTGCAGAAGGCCAACGTAGCAGAGTGTATAAATAGAGGTAACAAGGGCCCTCATTCCGAGTTGATCGGTCGCAAGGCGAATTTAGCACAGTTACACACGCTAAGCCGCCGCCTACTGGGAGTGTATCTTAGCATCTTAAAATTGCGACCGATGTATTCGCAATATTGCGATCACAAACTACTTAGCAGTTTTAGAGTAGCTCCAGACTTACTCTGCCTGTGCGATCAGTTCAGTGCTTGTCGTTCCTGGTTTGACGTCACAAACACACCCAGCGTTCGCCCAACCACTCCCCCATTTCTCCGGCCACTCCTGCGTTTTTTCCGGAAACGGTAGCGTTTTCAGCCACACGCCCATAAAACGGCCTGTTTCCGCCCAGTAACACCCATTTCCTGTCAATCACATTACGATCGCCGGAGCGATGAAAAAGCCGTGAGTAAAAATACTATCTTCATAGCAAAGATACTTGGCGCAGTCGCAGTGCGAATATTGCGCATGCGCACTAAGCGGAATTTCACTGCGATGCGATGAAAAATACCGAGCGAACGACTCGGAATGAGGGCCAATGTATCTCCTCAGTGTCTTATGAATCACTGTGTTAGCTTTAGAAATAAATAGCATCGGGTTCGTTGTATCCAGATAAATTAGTTCAGTAGCTTACAGTCTTTGAATATGAATATATATATATATATATATATATATATATATAGAATTAAATATATCTGAAATATCCTCCAATGGCTCTCGGTTTCCCACTGTTCATTACTGTCTATAAATCCTAGTGCTTTCAATGTTCTTTTTTCTTTATTCTTTACTTTTAATATCTATAGGCTTACTCGACTACATAGGCAGTTTCATCTCCCGTGTGTATATAAACATATACTATTAGGATCTCCATTACTGTAATGATACCTAATAGGTTGGAGCAACAGTCCTTCTTTTTTATTTCCTTTTGCTTCTGCTTACTTACATACAGAGAAAGGAATTCAAAGTATATTCTACACACATAGTCTATGAGAGGGATCCAATTTTACAGAGTAGACTGAATACTGCAGTAGATAGACACTATTTTCTTCCTTTTGTATTAGTTAAAGTTTCTGGCCAAAACCACAGTACATATACTTAGTTTTCTCTTAATAATAACTCTCTGCAGCTATTATAACACGCAGTGTGGTCTGTCCCGGTATCTGCCCATAAAGTTATCCTAGACTATTGATTAGTCTTGTAAATGGGAGGCAAATTAATTATTCTCTCCCTCCCTAATGGCTCTCTGATGTTTACTATAGCCAAGTGTCCTTTCTGCCTATGGTGCAAGGTGCAGTAAATAAATTGTGTCACTTACACCTCCTCATAGCAGCTGCTGCAGATGAGTACTCCCCCGACTCCTCCCTGATGCTCTCTGATAGGCCTCTGGACCGCTCTGTATCTGGAGTATCGCCTCCCGCTGACTGCTAGCGGCGCTTCTACCTCCTCCTCCATCGCCCCCCTTCGGGAATGGGTAAGCCTGGTGCTGATGCAGCTACCTGGTCTCCAGTAACGCCGCCGTATGTTTACAGCATACAGCTCTTGGCAGCGTTCTGGAAGACCAAGTGCACACACGGACCAGGGGAACAGCAGTCTGCCTACCCTCCGGCGGGGAGCTCTATTTATTCTCCCCAGACCTTCAGCTCGTGCCGCCCACTTGCCGCCAGAGCCGCGCGCTATACCCTGCCGCCGCCAATCAGTGCCTATCTCTTCCCCAGGCTCGCGGTCAGCCTTACACCTTGCTCGCGGACCTATCCTTCCCACCCTGCAGGTTGTTACTCCCTCAGCACGCGGACAATATTAGGGACCCATCTGCCACTATTACTGCCCTGCAGGCTATTACCAGTTCACAACGTCTCGTGCTTATCTCTCATGACACACCACAGCTGCTAGGTCTATACAATTATAATGGCTGGCCTCTGTTTGTCCTATGCCACTATAAGACTGGCTGTAATGTTAAACTTATACTTATTTTAATTATATTATTTAATAAATTGATTACATTTATTTATTTATCCCTTCTAAATCTATTCATGTACACATTTACATACGCAGAAGTGAATACATGTATATATACACATCTCTTGAACACCAATATATTTCATCTTTTAATATAAATTATACATATATATACATCAGTCATATAACATCTCACGTTAGTGGTACAGTAACCATGTTACATATAGGAGGTCAAAAAGTTGACTATTTGCATTCCTCTGAGTGAAGTTACTTAAGGTTTGAACAGGGCAAATGTGTGGCTCTACTGAAATATGAAAAAGCAAGGGGGAACTTGAGTTTCTTCTACAATCAGTGGCGTAAGTTCATACCAGGTGCCTGGAGGCAAGATAATGGTTGGTGCCCCCCTGCCAAAAAGCCAACCCCAGCAACTCACAGAGACACAGGGGTTTACAGCACATAAATAAACTGCAACATCAAAAGTAAGCAGTTATATACCTTCCGATGTCACACACAGCAGCAGTACACCTCTCTATGCAGTTACAATACAGCTACTTCCTGCATCCAAAGGGTTAATCATAAGTCAGCTTGCCAAGGACCCTAATAAATTCACTGGAGGGGTTCTGGAGCAGTGAGCGTAATGGTGAGAAATGTAGGCTGCCCTGTCACTGCTTCAGTCACAGGATCACTAATACCCCTTTCATACCTAAAAATGCAGGGTCTTACCCGGGAATACGGTCCCGGGATCATGCAGGGACATTCCCAGGTAAGATGCCTTTCATACCGCAGTCAGCAGCCCAGCAATTTGCCGGTTTGCTGACGTCAGCAGTGACGCGGGGGGGGGGGGGGGCAGTGCTAGAGATCACATGATCTCCAAGTGCCGCCTGTACATAGAGTGTGAACAGGAGCCGGGGTGCATTGACCCAGGTCCCGTTCACACCGCAAAGTGAGCCGGGTTGAACCCGGGTTCAACCCTGGTCAAGAGCAGGGTTGAAATTGAAATGCCGGGACATGGTTCCCGGGATTTTGTCCCGGGACCCTTTCACACCAACGCTACACCCGGGTTGTTGCCAGGATCATCCCGGGAAAATAGGCTGGTGTGAAAGGGGTAATAGTGTACAGTGCATTGATCAAATCATGCAGTTTTGAATTTGCCGCCTTTAGCTCTCCCGAGTCCCGGCTGTGAATTCTCTGACAGCTGTCCCTGGCACCACACGTCTCAAAGCTAATACACTTTTTACAAAGTGTGGTACCATGATTAGTAATGTGTCCCCTAATTCCCCAGAAGAGCCCTGCACCTATCTGTCAGCACTTTCTGGGTGTACGTGCTGCTGATCTCTGCCTCTCACTAAGCTCTGCTGCGATGCACAGGGGGTCCATCTCTGCTGCAGCTCTCATGTCTGTAAGCTAAAACAGGGACACAACAGCCAGTGCAGCGCTGTTCAACATAGAGAGCAGCGTCCCTGCTGTCATGACCTCCCTCTTTCCTCTTCTTCTCAATGTGTGGTCTGAAAGGACGGGGAATGGGGGCAGTGTCAGACTGGGACATGAAGGGCCCACCGGGGGAGGAATGAAAAGGTTGGGGCCCACTGAAGAGAGGTGGCGCAAAGCTACAGATGATTGAAGGGGTGTGGCACAGAGCGCTGAAATGCCCACCATATTATACAGAGAGTGTTGTACTGACCACCATATATGCAGGAAGCATCACAGCACCCGCCAAAATAATACAGACAAAATAATGACTGACCATATTGTAAAGCAGAGAGCATTGATGTGACCATCAGACAAGGCAGAGAGCACCGCTGTGACCGCCTGACATGCAGAGATCGTCGCTGTGAGCGCCAGACAATGCAGAGAGTGCCACCCACCATTAACACCCAATATGCAGAGAGCGTCGCTGTGACCGCCAGACAATGCAGAGAGTGCTGCTGTGACTGCCAGACAATGCAGAGAGCGTTGCTGTTACCGCCAGATAATGCAGAGAGCGTTGGTGTGACCGTCCGATAATGCAGAGAGCGTCGCTGTGACCGCCAGATAATGCAGAGACCATTGTGGTGACCACTAGATATTGCGGAGATCATCAGTGACCCACATATAAGAAAGCATATGAATACAACCCCCCCCCCCCCACACACACACACACACTCACATTAATAAAGCACTCCCGTCACAGACAATATTAAGACAACCCCCCCTACGCCCTAACCATATTAGAACAAATACACCCCTATCCATTGCCTAAGTGTACCTTCACCTTCACTATACCCCCCCCATTGGGCACTTACTTGTACAATAGGGGCTCTGTCTTGTCCCTGTCCTGTTGAGCTGGGAAAAGGAACAGAATACTCAGTCACACACGTTTCAGGTATCAAGATAGACTGAAGGGGTGGATACTTGAGGGGGCAGGTTCTTGAGCAGGGTCAGCAGGGAGTAGATTAGAATGGTCAGTGTAGAGGAGGGGGTGGGGACTCAGAGTGAGGCGGTGGAGTCATGGCGAGGGACATTTGAATGGTCAGAAAGGATAGAAGAGGGGTTCGGGGACTCAGGGTGAGGGGGCAGAGTCATGGTGAGGGACATTCTAATAGTGCAGAGGAGGGGGAGGGTACTCAGGGTGAGGGGGCGGAGTCATGGCGAGGGACAGTATAATAGTCAGATAGGGCAGAGGAGGGGGCGGGGACTCAGGGTGAGTGGCGTGTGTCTTGGACAGGGACAGGAGGGGGGAGAATCAGTAGTAGCAGTGAGTGACAGACAGGAAATAGCAGGTTGGGGCGGAGACTAGGAGTTCTCAGGCAGAGATGGGAGGGATTATATGTAAGGCATTCCGCACCCACAGCTCAGGCAGCAGCCAGTTCAGAGTCAGGAAGGATGCGCTGCCATTGCAGAGCGAAGTCTGAAGGAGTGCACAGAGATGACTGACAGCCAGACACAGGCAAAGAAGTATGCCCTGTGACCAGCCAAGCTGATGGTGCTATATAAGCACACGGGCAGAACATGCTTGCCAGTGCAGTAAATGCACTTCCTTCTTCCCTTTGCGAAATTGCGATTGCTGCTTGCTATTCATCTCCCCCATTCAGAAAGGGGCATGACCTGTAAGCAGTGGGGAACATGGGTAAATTAACTGGCTCCCCGGGACCCCCAGTGCAGTCCGATACTCTGATTGTCCCGATTCAATGGAGGAAATGCCCCCTTCAGGCCTGGAGTCCAGGGGCAGCTGACTCCATTGTCTCCGGGAGTTCAGCACCTGCCTACATAAACACTATTCCACAAAATCACATTGGTTTCACTACAGTTGCAGATAGTTTAAGAGATTTTGTTACAAGTTGCAGGTCCTCTTAGAGCTGATTTTCATGCTGTTAGCTAACTTGAGGGGAGATGTACAGTACGAAGCATGGGAGAAATATAAAATGGAGAGAGATAAAGTACATACCAATCAGCTCCTACGGGCTGTGTTTGAAAAATGGGCCAGGAGCTGATTGGATGGTACTTTATCTCTCTCCGCTTTATCACTCTCAAGGATTAAAATATCTGCCTCTGCTTGGTTCCTTTGCAAATAAATTCTCCCTACAATAACTGGATACTGGAAAATCTTCTATTTGAAATAATGCCTATGGAGAGGTTGGATGAACTCATGTTCCCAATTTTTTGTTTCCTAAATGGACTGAACACATTTTTCCTTTCATATACAAACAACTCTGTACTATTGAGGGCCCTCATTCAGACCTGGTCGCAAGCAGGCAATTTTTGCACGGCTGTGACCAGGTAATCGCCGCCTACAGGGGGAGGGGGTAATCGGTTTGCAGGGGTGCGAATGTATGTGCAGAGAGTTGCACAAACAAAAGTGTGTGCAGTCTCTGCACAGCCCAGGACTTAATCAGCTGCTGCGATGATCCGGACCGATGCTGACGTCAGAAACCCTCCCTCCGAACGGCTGGGCACGCCTGCTTTCTCCCGGACACTCCTTAAAAACGGTCAGGTGCCACCCACAAACGGCCTCTCTCTGTCAATCTTCTTGCGATCGGCGGTGCGATCGCTTTCTTCGTAAAATCCGTTAATGTCCGGCGATCCCCGTTTCCGGTGGCCAACGCACCTGCGCATTGCGGTGCATACGCATGCGCAGTTCAGACCCGATCGCACCGCTGCAAAAAAAGCTAGCTTGCGATCGGTTCTGAATGAGGCCCATGGTCTTTTGAGGTGCTGGGGACATGTGGATGAGTGTTGGGATAACACAGGACTATCGAGTCAGGGTTTTGAATGCCTGTGCCTGTCTCTAAATTATGATCGATTTTAAATAAATTAAAATCTGTCTTAATCGATTTTGGGTTTCAGGGGCTGAAACACATTTGCTAACAGGCGATTTTTATATACATTTGTAAATATTACTAAATGTGTTTTTTCGGCCCTGGAAGTACAACATCAAATTTGATTGATTTTGTTTAAATTGATCAAAATTAACCTTTTAAATTTTCAGACAGTCAGAAAATCGGCACTAGTTGAACCTCTGTGTATTCAATAGGTTGTATTTTCGGCCA
The DNA here is from genome assembly GCF_028390025.1 of Pseudophryne corroboree. NCBI lineage: Eukaryota > Metazoa > Chordata > Amphibia > Anura > Myobatrachidae > Pseudophryne > Pseudophryne corroboree. The sequence goes on along the minus strand of NC_086446.1, from coordinate 534,401,473 downwards.
TTTTTTAATCCATTTTCGCCCATGCCTTTTCGGGGGGGTTTTTTGTCGAATCGGCATGGGTGAAAACGGAACCAAAAACTGTTGAAAATGCTGCAAATTCGACAAAACATGTGGATCGGCGGCAAATTCGCCGATCCACATGGTTTTTGCCCATGCTTAGTGAAAAAAATGGCACGGCATTGAATAGGTTGAATGTAAATTTGACCCAAAAACGGGTGAAAAGTGCCGTTTTTTTTTTACCAGTCTATGTAACCCAGGACTTGTTCACATATTTTAGATATCTTATTTTTAAAAGAATACCTTGTAACAGAATATTTTGATTTTGTTTAGGCCTTCTATCTATTTGTAGATTATTTAGTTTTACTTCAATATTTAACTTTTGTTCCTAATGTCATTGGGCCTAATTCTGGCCCTCATTCCGAGTTGATCGCTCGCTAGCTGCTTTTAGCAGCAGTGCACACGCTAGGCCGCCGCCCTCTGGGAGTGTATCTTAGCTTAGCAGAATAGCGAACGAAAGGTTAGCAGAACTGCTCGAAAATCTTTTCATGCAGTTTCTGAGCAGCTCAAAACCTACTCCAACCTTGCGATCACCTCAGTCAGTTTAGTTCCTGCTTTAACGTCACAAACACGCCTTGCATTCGGCCAGCCACTCCCCCGTTTCCCCTGACACGCCTGCGTTTTTACCTGTCACGCCTGCGTTTTTTAGCACACTCCCTGAAAACGGCCAGTTACCACCCAGACACACCCACTTCCTGTTAATCACTCACCGATCAACAGAGCGACAGAAAAGCGTCGCTCGACCTTGTGCAAAACTGCATAGTTTTATGTGAAAGTACTTCGCGCGTGCGTACTGCGGCCCGTACGCATGCACAGAAATGCCGCTTTTCACCTAATCGCCGCGCTGCGACCGAAAGCAGCTAGCGATCAACTCGGAATGAGGGCCTCTGACCTGATCGTAGCAGCAGATTTGTTAGCAGATGGGCAAAACCATTGGGGTAATTCCAAGTTGATCGCAGCAGGATTTTTGATAGCAATTGGGCAAAACCATGGCCCTCATTCCGAGTTGTTCGCTCGGTAAATTTCTTCGCATCGCAGCGATTTTCCGCTTAGTGCGCATGCGCAATGTCCGCACTGCGACTGCGCCAAGTAAATTTGCTATGAAGTTAGGATTTTTACTCACGGCTTTTTCTTCGCTCAGGCGATCGTAGTGTGATTGACAGGAAATGGGTGTTACTGGGCGGAAACAGGCCGTTTTATGGGCGTGTGGGGAAAAACGCTACCGTTTCCGGAAAAAATGCAGGAGTGGCTGGAGAAACGGGGGAGTGTCTGGGCGAACGCTGGGTGTGTTTGTGACGTCAAACCAGGAACGACAAGCAGTGAAATGATCGCAGATGCCAAGTAAGTCTGAAGCTACTCTGAAACTGCTAAGAAGTTTGTAATCGCAAAATTGCGAATACGTCGTTCGCAATTTTAAGATGCTAAGATTCACTCCCAGTAGGCGGCGGCTTAGCGTGAGCAACTCTGCTAAAATCGCCTTGCGAGCGAACAACTCGGAATGACCTCCCATGTGCACTGCAGGGTAGGCAGATATAACATTTGCAGAGAGAGTTAGATTTGGGTGGGTTATTTTATTTCTGTGCAGGGTACATACTGGCTGCTATATTTTTACACTGCAATTTAGATTGCAGATTGAACACACCACACCCAAATCTAACTCTCTCTGCACATGTTATATCTGCCTCCCCTGCAGTGCACATGGTTTTGCCCAATTGCTAACAAAAATCCTGCTGCGATCAACTTGGAATTACCCCCCATGTACACTGCAGGGGAACAGATGTAACGTGCAGAGAGAGTTAGATTTGGGTGGGGTGTGTTCAAACTGAAATCTAAATTGCAGTGTAAAAATAAAGCAGCCAGTATTTACCCTGCACAGAAACAATATAACCCACCCAAATCTAACTCTCTCTCCACATGTTATATCTGCCCCCCCTGCAGTGCACATGGTTTTGCCCATCTGCTAACATATTTGCTGCTATGATCAGGTCTGAATTAGGCCCATTGTACGCATCTAGGGGGTCATTCCGAGTTGTTCGCTAGCTGCAATCGTTCCCTGAGTCAAAAAAACGGCACTTCTGCACATGCGTAGTGCGACGCACTATTACAACGAACTATGTAGTTTCACACAGGGTCTAGCGATGCTTTTCAGTCGCACTGGCTGCCGCAGAGTGATTGACAGGAACAGGGCGTTTCTGGGTGTCAACTGACCGTTTTCAAGGGAGTGTTCGAAAAAATGCAGGCGTGCCATTAAAAACGCAGGCGTTGCTCGGCGAACGCAGGGCGTGTTTGTGACGTCAAATCAGGAACTGAATGGTCTGAAGTGATCGCAAGCGTTGAGTAGATTTGAAGCTACTCTGAAACTGCACAAAATTATTTTGTAGCCGCTCTGCGTTACAAACGTTCGCTCTTCTGCTAAGCTAACATACACTCCCAGTGGGCGGCGGCCTAGTGTTTGCATGGCTGATAAAAACTGCTGCGAGCGAGCGATCAACTCAGAATGACCACCCTTGTTCTAACCGTGTGTATTTACTAAGGGTAAACACATTGCGTAAGTCTACAGTGCCCTCAAAATGCTTGTACTGTACCACAAGCAAATGCTTTTGACGTGCTTTTTCACAAAGATTTTTACATCTTGCCTTAGTTATGTCTGTTGGTGTGGCAGGGGAATGTTTTAAATGTACAAAGGGGGTCATTCCGAGTCGATCGTAGCTGTGCTAAATTTAGCACAGCTACGATCACTTACTTACACTGACATGCGGGGGGATGCTAGTCCGGCCCGCATGTCAGGCCAACCCTCTACCGCACAAGTACAAAAGCATCGCACAGCGGTGATGCTTTTGTACTTCTAGAGTAACTCCCGGCCAGCGCAGCTCCTGCGGCTGGCCAGGAGTTACTCGTCGATGTCCTGGGTCGCAGCGGCTGCGTGTGACGTCACGCAGCCGCTGTGGCCCACCCCCCGCACGGTCCGGCCACGCCTGCGTTGGCCGGATCACGCCCCTAAAACGCCCAGCGACCGCCTCTGCCTGTCAATCAGGCAGAGGCGATCGCTAGGCAATGATGACCTTCGGCCGTCTGGCATGCGCCGGTGCACTGGGGTGCCGGCGCATGCACAGTTCTGACCCGATCGCACCACTGTGAACAACTGCAGCGTGCGATTGGGCCGGAATGACCCCCAAAGTCTCAAGACCCTACTTACGTATGTCACATTGGGATCTACTGTAGATCTGATGACCGTTTAACTACTTGCTATGCAAAACTGTAACAATAGTTATGATGCATCCAGGGCCGGTGCTAGGGTGTTCGGTGCCCTCCTGCAAACTATAAATTTTCGTCCTCCCTCCCCTACTTCACAAATGGACAGCGTCGCAAATAGGAGTGTGGTCTCAGGAAAGATTATATATATATATATATATATATCTTATATAATAGCCCAGATCTGTGACTTTGTTCCTGTGTGTATAACACATCTCTTATTGGGTTAGTGGCAGGTCTATCACACCCAGTCCACAGCTGATTGGGCGAGAAACGCCCTCCCACACAGGTTACATCCAATGGGAGGCTCTGCCCTTTGCCTGCTGTGTTTTCACAGAGCAGGATTAGCAATGGGACTGATGGAGCTGCAGCTCCAGGCCCACACCCCAAAATAGGCCCACTGCATCTGCAGCAACATACCCTCCAACTATTTACACATAAAAATTGATACAAATTCGAAAAGGGGGCATGGCCACGGGTACAGCCACGTGGCCACGCCCCTTTTCCTATACTTTCAATGGAAGCTTGGAGATTAAAAAATTGGCATAGACCATAAAAAAAGGGACTGTACCTGCCAAAAAGGTCCAGCTGGAGGGTATGCCACTGCATCTGCAGCAAGTCTCTGCGCTGTAGATAGGAAAAAAAAATCCTTTTACTGCAGCGTCCTATGTCCTGCTGCCAGTCCGCCTGCCCCCTCCAGCATCAATAATCCCCACTCCCTAGCCGCGGCGCAGGTGGAACAAAAGCTGTTGCAGCCACCGGCATAGATGTGTATGAAAGCGGCGCAGCAGAAGGCTTTCATAGCCCTCCCTGCGCCGCATACTCTCTGAGCCCCGAAGCCTCCTCTGCGCATGATGTCACAGAACTACCTCCCCGCCACAGCCGTGCCCAAATCCCCAGAGACCCTGACTCCGCAACACAGCACCTGGGCTGCCAGCCTGGAAGCCCCAAGATGGCTAATGTAACGGATAGAGTGGGTGATATCGCGGAGGGTGATGTCTGGACGCTGAATCAATGTAAAAGGTGACAGTGTTGTGCAGTGCAGTGGGTGTGCAGCCTGGGCCGGTGCAAGGGTGTTCGGCGCACCCCTGCAAACTATAAATTTGCACCCTCGCATACGTTACAAAGGCACAGCGCACAGAATACCCCCTGTAGTAGAGACACTTACACATGTAACGCCCCCTGTACCAGTGACGCTTACACATGTAACGCCCCCCTGTACCAGTGACCATACACAAGTAACACCCCCTGTAGCTTTGACGCTTACACACGTAACGCCCCCTGTACCAGTGACGCTTACACATGTAACGCCCCCCTGTACCAGTGACCATACACAAGTAACACCCCCTGTAGCTTTGACGCTTACACACGTAACTCCCTCTGTACCAGTGACGCTTACACACGTAACGCCCCCTGTACCAGTGACGCTTACACACGTAACGCCCCCTGTACCAGGGACGCTTACACACGTAACGCCCCCTGTACCAGGGACGCTTACACACGTAACGCCCCCTGTACCAGTGACGCTTACACAAGTAGCGCCCCCCTGTATCAGTGACGCTTAAACACGTAACACCCTGTGTAGCAGTGACGCTTACACACGTAACATCCCCCGTAGCAGTGCCGCTTACACATGTAACGCCCTCTGTACCAGTGCCGCTTACACGCATAACGCCCCCTGTACCAGTGCTGCTTACACGCGTAACGCCCGCTGTACCAGTGCCGCTTACACGCGTAACGCCCCCTGTACTGTAGCAATGCCGCTTACACACGTAACGCCCCCTGTACCAGTGCCGCTTACACGCGTAACGCCCCCTGTACCAGTGCCGCTTACACACGTAACGCCCCCTGTACCAGTGCCGCTTACACACGTAACGCCCCCTGTACCAGTGCCGCTTACACACGTAACGCCCCCTGTAGCAATGCCGCTTACACACATAATGCCCCCTGTACCAGTGCCGCTTACACACGTAATGCCCCCTGTACCAGTGCCGCTTACACGCATAACGCCCCCCTGTACCAGTGCCGCTTACACAAGTAATGCTCCCTGTACCAGTGCCGCTTACACACGTAACGCCCCCTGTAGCAATGCCGCTTACACACGTAACGCCCCCTGTACCAGTGCCGCTTACACACGTAATGCCCCCTGTACCAGTGCCGCTTACACACGTAACGCCCCCTGTAGCAATGCCGCTCACACACGTAATGCCCCCTGTACCAGTGCCGCTTACACACGTAATGCCCCCTGTACCAGTGCTGCTTACACACGTAATGCCCCCTGTACCAGTGCTGATTACACACGTAACGCCTACTGTACCAGTGACGCTTACACACATTATGCCGCAGTCACACATACACAAGACACATATATATATGTATATATATATATATATATATATATACAAACACACACACACACATACTGTACATACATTACACACATACACAGTCACACATATATACAGTATACATATATACAGTATACACAGACACTGTATATACAGACACACACTCACTCTCTTTCCAGACACTTACCTAATGAAGTCTGGCTGGCCGAAGCTGTAGCAGCTCATCCTCCTCCTGCAGCATGGTCCCATCTATCTCCACCCCTTATTCCCATCTAGCTCCGCCCCTTTGGCTCCCGCTCGGCCACTGAATGCCACACAAGGGAGCGGGGGGAGAGAGGAGGTTTTGTGCTTCCGGCGCCGAGGGGGAGAGGAGGATTTGTGCTGCCGGCACCGCTGCATGTGTGACAGCAGCAGCCGGCAGCAGCAGCACGGATAGCAGCAGCAGCTCAGCACAGGGATGCAGAGCAGGGAGAACACCTCTCCTTCCTGGTGCCTCCCTGCACTGCATCCCTTTGCTGAGCGACTAGCGCCGGGCCTGTGTGCAGTGTCACTCTCACCTTTTATATTGATTCAGCCAGTCACACAGTTCTGCCAGCCAGTCACTATTGTTATCACCAGTGTTCCAACGCCCCGCATTACAGGGAAGTAGATGCACTAAATAAACTACAGCTCCCAGCAGCCCTTAGTGCCAAAGCATTCTGGCCCGTAGGGCTGCTGGTAGCTGTAGTTTATTGAGTACATCTTCTTCCCTGTAATGCAGCGCGTTGGGACACCGGCGCTAACAATAGTGACTGGCTGCTGTGCGAGTCTCCGGGAGAGCCACTACCAAAGGGAGGACAGCAGCTTAGCTGCTGACAGGAGGAGAAGCAGGATAGGCATTACCCACCCCTCCCCCACTCACAGAACCTCCGGGTCCCATCCGCGGCACTCCCACACACCCCCTCCAGCACTCCCCCAACCAAAGCACCTACTAGGTCAGGCATGTCCAAACTGCGGCCCTCCAGCTGTTGTGAAACTACATATCCCAGCATGCCCTGACACAGTTTTGCTATCAGAGAATGCTAAAGCTGTGTCAGGGCATGCTGGGATGTGTAGTTTCTCAACAGCTGGAGGGCCGCAGTTTGGACATGCCTGTACTAGGTGATTCATCAGGCCCTGCGTGCGCTGTTCACACCATTGCAAGGGGCTTCGACCCTTTAACCAGTGCACGCCCTTTGTCCGTGCAATATTTAACCACTCACACAATTATGATTGGAGGTAATACTCCCATATAATAAAAATATTGCACGCCACAAGGGTGAGCAAGGGTTAAGGGGGCGTAGACCCTTATGGCGGTGTGAATAGCGACCGTAGGGCGCGATGAATCACCTAGTATCTATCTCTCTCTCTCTATATATATATATATATATATAATCTGGTAACCCCCCTCTAAAAATCCTGCGTTTGCCCCTGCATCTTGGACAGTATCACATGATGTGCTCTAATAAACCAGTCTAGAGTAACTCTAGTCACAATATTCATACAGCCTATCAGTTGTAACGGTGCCCTATTTAAAACAGGAACTGCTGACTGCTCATTGCCAGAACATCTCTCTCTGAGGATCAGTACCCTGGCTCCTGGTTCAATATCTGCTCCAGTATTGCTTCACAACATTCTGCTCCAGTGCAAATGATAATGCTATGGTAATCCAATGTTGCATTTTTGGATGCAGCAGTTGGATCTGCAATGCAGGAGGCTTCTTTTTTTTTTCTTCTACGGTATTAGTATTTTTTATTTGTATTGCTGCTGTGTCCAATTTTGTGTCCCATTTGCACAGCAGGCTTGATAATGTTACTGGTAGACTTCTCTAGGATGTGTTGATCAAATGATCTGCAGATATATCTACATACCCGCCCACCCAGTTGTGCTGTCAGTCACCGCCGGCATCTGCAGCAAGGGTACAGGTGGTCGGCTGACCACCCGTACACCCAACACGATGCGCCTATATATCGTTAGATATATTGCCCGTTGGTTGTACTGCATGGCCGACACAATATGTCTGTGAACGACAGCGTTCACAGACATATTGCTCATACACACTGGCCGACGGGCCAGCAATATATCGTCCATTCAATAGATCCCGGCCGCCGGTCTCCCAGCCCCAACCCCTACCATTTGTGTTTACGTAGGTGTATTGGTGTGGCAAAGTTTCCTTTGGACACTGCATGGTCCATTTAATTGAATCCACCAGTTTTCTCCATTGTCCTCTGATGGAAAGCACTTGTGATCTTATGTTGCCACCATTTGTGAGACATAGTTACTGACATATGCTGTAGGGGAGAATGCAATTGCTGGCCAAGGACAGGGCCGGATCATGGTCTACGCATCGGTCCTGATGGCTCATCTGACTCGCCACAGGTTTTATTCCCGCTCGTTTGATTGCGTGGATCCACCAACCAAGTGCGAATAGCTGGCTGGTGTCGGGATTGCGGGTGTCAGTAAAATGCCGGATGTCAGGATTCTGGCATCGGATTCCCGACAGCCAGTATATTGACTGCATCCCGATATATCTAAAATTACAGGCGTATATATGTGTGTTGGTGTATATATATGGGATGGTATCGGATCCCGGGCGCTTTGGATGCTGGCAGTCAGAATACCGACAGAGGCATCCCAACGCGCAGAATCCCAGCACATGAAACCCTCCTCCTCTACCCTCCTAACCCTCCCTTCCCGCATCCTGACCCTAATTGCCTACCCCCACCCTAACCCTCCCCGTGGTACCTAAACCTAACACGACCCCCTCCCCCCCTTAACCTAACCTTCGCACCCCCACAGCCTGACCATAACCTTCCCGAGTGGTTCCTAACCCCCTGCATCCAAAACCTAACATTCCTCCCAGCAGCCTAACCCTAACCCTCCCCCTGCAACCTAACCCTAACCTCCTCCCCACCCTGTGGCCCTATGTAGGTCCGGCATACTTACGTTTGGGATGCTGGCAGTCGGGATTCCAGCGCCGCTAGTAAAGTTTGTGCTTTATTGTTTGGGTGCCCCTGTGCACATGTGTGGTCTTGACAAAGGCTCCGCAGTTGGCCGAAACGTTGACTAAAACATTTAATTAAGAATTGAATAAATACTATGTTTTAAACGTCTCAAAAAAGCCTGGTGAGTGCCCTCTCTACCCACGTTTTATATATATATATATATATATATATATATATATATATATATATATATTTATACATGAACCTCCGGGTGCGGCACTCCTGGATTTTAACGAAAATCACGTCTCAAATAGGCTGGTATATTAACGTTTCAGTGCCACGTTTATTAAGGCACTTTCATCAGACCTGATGAAAGTGCCTTAATAAACGTGGCACTGAAACGTTAATATACCAGCCTATTTGAGCCGTGATTTTCGTTAAAATCCAGGAGTGCCGCACCCGGAGGTTCGTGTGAATGCATGTTATGTGAAGGCACGCGGACAGGTATTTCAATTAGATGGAGAGCCGGACCATACGGATATATATGTATATATATATATCATATGGTCGACAGTCAAAAGGTCAACAGGGTCAAAAGTCCAAGAGTCAAAAGATTGACACAAAAAATATTTATTTTTTATGTTATTTTGTGTTTTTAAACTTTTTTTTGCCCAAATTTGTTGAAATTCGTCACTTCGCGTCGCTTGCCACGGTTCCAGGTTGGTGGCTCACTATGCCACAATCGCCACAAGGTTACTAAAGGTAATAGCTCCCTGATTGGCTGCCGGGTCCTCTAGTGACAGGAGTCACAGGGGGTCCCGGCATTCAGGGAAAGGAGTTCCATGTGTAAACATGAAACCCCTTTAGTTCGTTGGATCGGGTTTTCGGTTTGTTTGTTTTTTAACCACTCGAATGCCTACATGGAAGGAAGAGGACAGATTTTCACAGGTTTTTTTTTTGTAACTATACAGTATTTTTCTTTTTTTTTACAGGTACCCTATTGGATTCTACTGGAGAAGGGGACATGAATGGCGGCGTGGGATGTAGGTAAGTATGTATGAGTGTGTACGTGTGTTTTAAAAAAAAATTCTGTCACGGTATCTTGTGGGTTTTTTTGGGTGGTATTTCTTTTGTTGTGGAACTACAGGTACCAGCAGGCCCGTTATATCTCCGCATGCTGGTACTTGTGGTTCTCCAATTACCAGCAAGCGGGGGTGGCTTGCTGGGACCTGTAGTTCCACAACAAAGGACAATATTCTTTCTTTTTACACAATTTAAAAGGCTATTAGCCCCCCATCCACCGCCCAGGGATGGGGGGTACAGCCTCGGGCTTCACCCCTCGCCATTTGGTGCCTGGAGGAGGGGGGGATTGATTTTAGGGGTCCCCACTCCCCCCAGGGAACCCCGGCCAAGGTTGACTAGTTGGGGGGAGTGATGCTTTGGCCACAGGGACCTATATAAAAGTGTCCCGAGAGTGATCTCGGCTGAAATCGGCAGAAAAGAGAATCTTAGTAAATAAACCCCTATGTGTCAGCCCTGTCGGACTTTTGACACTGTCTTCTAACTATATATTATCCAACCACCCCCCAGGCATGGATAGAAAGGGGGGGGGGGGGCGGTGGCCCCCCAGCAAACTCCAGCCAACAGGCCGACAAACTGTCTGTGAAGTCCTGCTCCCTCCTCCCTTCCTGACTCAGCTGGATGTCAGCTATTGTCAGTGGCGCCGAGCCGGTATCCGGACTCTGGGTCGACACCTATTGGTCGACAGTGAGTAGGTCGACATGCAAAAAGGTCGACATGAGTTTTTCGCATTCTTTTTCTTTTTTTGAACTTTTTCATACTTTACGATCCACGTGGACTACGATTGGGAACGGTAACATTTGCCAAGCGCAACGGAGCGAGGCATCTTGCCCGAAGCTGGCGAGCGAAGCGAGCCATGCGAGGGGACACGGTGCACTAACTGAGGTTCCCGGTCACTTTACAAAGAAAACGACACCAAAAAACATGAAAAACTCATGTCGACCTTTTGTCATGTTGACCTAATGGCCATGTCGACCTATTTCTAGTGTCGACCTAGCCACTGTCGACCAATAGGTGTCAACTTAGACACTGTCGACCCTGAGTCCCATACCCACCAAGTCAAGCTCCCAGACGCAGCATATCACAGCAGGTGCCCTTCCTCTCCACTCACCCCTTTGGCCTGCACGGCAGTTAATCAACATAGGGCCTAATTCAGACCTGATTGTAGCAGCAACTGTGGGGGTAATTCAGACCTGATCGTAGCAGCAAATTTGTTAGCAGATGGGCAAAACCATGTGCACTGCAGGTGTGGCAGATATAACATGTGCAGAGAGAGTTAGATTTGGGTGGGTTATATTGTTTCTGTGCAGGGTAAATACTGGCTGCTTTATATTTACACTGCAATTTAGATTTCAGTTTGAACACACCCCACCCAAATCTAACTCTCTCTACACATGTTATATCTGCCCCGCTGCAGTGCACATGGGCCCTCATTCCAAGTTGATCGCTCGCTAGCTACTTTTTGCAGCCATGCAAACGCATAGTCGCCGCCCACGAGGGACTGTAATTTTCGCTTTGCAAGTGTGCGATCGCATGTGTAGCCAAGCGGTGCGAAAAAGTTTTTTGCAGTTTCTGAGTAGGTCTGAACTTACTCAGCCCTTGCGATCACTTCAGCCTGTCCGGTCCAGGAATTGACGTCAGACACCCGCCCTGCAAATGCCTGTATTTTCCCTACCACTCCCAGAAAACGGTCAGTTGACACCCATATACGGCTCTTCCTGTCAATCTCCTTGCGATCGGTTGTGCAAATGGATTCTTTGCTAGAAGCATTGCACAGCAACGATGCTGTTTGTACCCGTATGACGCGCGTGCACATTGCGGTGCATACGCATGCGCAGTTTTGATGTTTTTTTAACTGATTGCTGCGCTGTGAAAATCGGCAGCGAGTAATCAACTTGGAATCACCCCCATGGTTTTGCCCAACTGCTAACAAATTTGCTGCTACGATCAGGTCTTATTACCCCCTTTGTTAGCAGATGGGCAAAACCATGTGCACTGCAGGCAGGGGTGCAGATATAACATGTGCAGAGAGAGTTAGATTTGGGTGGGTTATTTTGTTTCTGTGCAGGGTAAATACTGGCTGCTTTATTTTTACACTGCAATTTAGATTTCAGTTTGAACACACTCCACCCAAATCTAACTGTCTCTGCACATGTTATATCTTCCCCCCCTGCAGTGCACATGGTTTTGCCCATCTGCTAACAAAGTTGCTGCTATGACCAGGTCTGAATTAGGCCCATAGTTTGCTGATTGAGACTGCTTTCTTCTCCTGGCATCCTCAGTGCTGATAACAGGAGATCCAGGAAGTGGCTGTGTGCTGGGGGCGTGGCTACAGTTACATGACAGGCCTGTGGGCTAATAGAAACAGTAGTGTTGGGAGGGTGGAACCTGTTCTGTGTACACTGTACACAGGAAGAGGAAGCATAAAGGAACTGTGCGTTCCATTTCTTTCTGTCCTGTGTTCCACTTGAGTTTGCTGCACAGTGTGAGAGCACACTGCATTCCTGCACCCAGAGACCAGCCAGAGGGACTATCCTGCCAGCCAGCCACAGGGACCAGCGTGTTGCAGAGGGGCCAGACAACTGGTAAGAGATCTTATTGCTAAATTCCCTAGGCAGGGTATTACAGGCTGAGTCTCCAATATGTACAATACATTAAAGGGTGTCTGTAATAGGTGCACTTATAGGTTTTAAAACATGTATTTCATAATATTAAAAATTACATATCCCGTCCTATCAGTGAAATACTAAAACTACAGAGATGTGTATAAAAATACTATACAAAAAAACCTGTGTCTGCTAATTTTGTCTTCTATTTGGTTAGTTTTTCATAACTAACACCGTACACATTCTATGAGGTATCAACTTAGAACTGTCCTCACTGTATAATTAACCACCTACAAGGTGGCCACGCTGTAGTCTTACAAAGGAGTATTAGTTACAACTGTCTTCAAGTTCCTGTATAATATTGGTCCTATAATATGCATCAGACAGTTTATATATCAGTGGGAGAGATCCAGCGCTACTGCATATGTAGGCTATTCATAAATAGGTCACTTCCGATACAGCAGATGTCATATCTCACAGTATACTGCTTATTAGGCTCATTCAAATGTACACAAAATGGATGGGATAAGCAAATATAGTGAAGTACTTTTTTCACATGACAAAAACATATAAACTCCACACAGATCACATGTATTTCCAGTCCCACCCCCCGTAGCAACCCGACCCGGCAAATTGCCGAGTTGGGAAAGGCAGCCTCTAGCGTCCAATGCCGAATCCCACCGGGAAGGACCTGTTTCCAATTCCCGGTGGGATCCGGCATTGGAGATGTGAAAGGGGTAATAGTATGCCACTTGTTAACATTTGTATCAATAAATGTTGGTAGTATACCAAAGATCTGATTGATCCAATTATTCTAAGTTATTTTAGGTATTATCACATTGTTACTATTTATCATCTTAATATAAGGTGCATATGGGATCCGGTCTGAAGATCGACAGTGTCTAGGTCGACAATGTTTAGGTCGACCACTATAGGTCGACAGTCGCTAGGTCGACATGGATGGAAGGTCGACAGGGTTTCTAGGTCGACATGTGCTAGGTCTAAAGGTCGACATGAGTTTTTCACTTTTTTTTTTTTTTTGGATTTTTTCATACTTAACGATCCACGTGGACTACGATTGGAACGGTAAAGTGTGCCGAGCGAAGCGGTAGCGGAGCGAAGGCACCATGCCCGAAGCATGGCGAGCGAAGCGAGCCATGCGAGGGGACGCGGTGCACTAATTTGGGATCCCGGTCACTCTACAAAGAAAACGACACCAAAAAAATAAATAAATTCCTCATGTCGACCTTTAGACCTGTCGACCTAGAAACCCTGTCAACCTTCCATCCATGTCGACCTAGTGACTGTCGACCTATAGTGGTCGACCTAAACATTGTCGACCTAAACACGGTCGATAAAACGAACCACACCCGGTGCATATATAGAGTCAGTCAATCATCAAGGTTTATAATATTTCATAATAATGTTAACATATCATAAACCTTGATTGACTGACTCTATTTCAGCACCTCATATTAAGATGAGAATAATTAATTACTCCAGACATTTGTTTTCATTTAATATCTCTCTGTCTCTGTCTCTCTTTTTCTCTCTTTCTCTCTCTCTTTCTTTCTTTCTTTCTTTCTTTCTTTCTTTCTTTCTCTCTCTCTCTCTCTCTTTCTCTCTCTTTCTCTTTCTCTCTCTCCTTTTTCTCTCTTTTTCTTTCTCTTTTTTTTTCTCTTTCTTTCTTTCTTTCTTTCTTTCTTTCTTTCTTTCTTTCTTTCTCTTTTTTTCTCTTTCTTTCTCTTTCTTTCTCTTTTTTTCTCTTTCTTTCTTTCTCTCTTTCTCTTTCTCTTTCTCTTTCTCTTTCTCTTTCTCTTTCTCTTTCTCTTTCTCTTTCTCTTTCCTCTTTCTCTTTCTCTTTCTCTTTCTCTCTTTCTCTCTCTCTCGTCAACCTACCAGGAATCTTCCTGGTGAACCCTATGGCCAATCCGCCCCTGTGTGTCATAAATTATGATGAACACAGGGAGCGCTTTGGATAGATGTCATTGGGGCACTTTTATTTGATGTGTTGTAGAAGTGATTATTATACCTTTCACTCACTAACAAATCCTTTGCCTGCTTGGCTGGCAATATATCCCTACCAGCTATTAGGGTGTCATTTATAATCAAGGGATCTCTCCCACTGATATATAAACTGTTTGATACACATTATAGGACCAATATTATACAGGAACTTGAAGACAGTGGTAACTACTACTTATTGGTGAGACTACAGCGTGGCCACCGTGTACAGTAGGTGGTTAATTGGAAAGCAGTGACTTTCCGGCAGTTGGAATCCCGATACAGGTGCCGGAATCCCGACAGCCCCGGAAATGCCAGCAGACGGAATCCCGAATTCCCACTGGGGGTGGTCCGCAAATAATAGTGTGTCGAGGAAGACTCGCCACCAGGCATGGAACGTGGCGAGTGCAGCGAGCCCGCGAGGGGACACGCTGCTGTCGCCACTGGGGATTCTGGCGTCTGTCTCCTGATCGTCAGGATCTCATACTGAACCCGGTTAATATATATAATTGTAAGGACAATTCCAAGTTGAATGCATACAGTGTTATTTATGAGAAACTAACCAAATAGAGGACAAATAAACACAGGTTTTTTGGCATAGTATTTTTATACACACTTTCTTTCTGTACTTTTACACGCATCTATCTATAATTTTAATATTTCACTGTCAAGGATGTGATATGTCATTTTTTTTTTTAATATTATTAAATAAAAGGCATGTTTTAAAACCTATAAGTGCACCTATTACAGCTTTTGTGTTGTACATTACCTAAACCAGTGTTTGAATACAGGGGTACATATATGGTTATACTGTAATGACTTATTGAAGTCCACTCTATCCATAAGAATATTCTGCAGTTATACATGTGCGATAGGAATCTCTCACATTTCTGAGTCTCCTATATCCAAAATGCTTGGGACTAGTAGTATTTTAGAATCGGATTTTTATATATTCCGGAATACTTGCATACCATAATGAGAGATCTTTGGGATGGGACACAAGTCTAAAGGGGATCCGGTCTGAAGATCGACAATGTTTAGGTCGACCACTATAGGTCGACAGTCACTAGGTCGACATGGATGGAAGGCTGACAGGGTTTCTAGGTCGACGGGTCTAAAGGTCGACATGAGTTTTTCACTTTTTTCTTTTTTTTTTGGATTTTTTCATACTTAACGTGGACTACGATTGGAACGGTAAAGTGTGCCGAGCGAAGCGGTAGCGGAGCGAAGGCACCATGCCCGAAGCATGGCGAGCGAACGCGGTGCACTAATTTGGGATCCCGGTCACTCTACGAAGAAAACAACAAAAATAAATAAATCCTCATGTCGACCTTTAGACCTGTCGACCTAGAAACCCTGTCGACCTTCCATCCATGTCGACCTATAGTGGTCGACCTAGATACTGTCGATAAAACGAACCACACCCAGTCTAAAGGGGGGGGAGGAAGGGGGGTATCCAAAAATATTGTGCTGGCAAAAACAGCAGGGTTTTAGTGAATTTTTTTTTTTTTTTTTATCCCCTGATTATTTTTTTTTCCCCGCACCTATCCTATTGTGATGTGCAAAAACCTCCCGTTTTCATGCAAAAATACATGGGGTCCATGAAAAGCCACAGACCTATTTATTTTTGCATCTGCGATCGCTGGAAAAAAGCCCACTTATCAGGGATTTGGCTTCGCCCTCCTGAGGCAGGTGAACCTATCACTAGGCCACTTGCCCCACCCTCTTACCTGAGTCATCCATACCTCGCCTACCTACTACCCTCAGGTCCCCATCCACATACTCCCCCCTCGTGTCATCTGTCATTCTCCCCTCTGCCCTAGATTGTAAACTCCTAGGAGCAGGGTCCTCCTCCCTCCTGTTCTCACAGCCCTCTTCTCTAGCACGTTAATGACAGCCTTCACCTACTCATTGGCCGGTATGCAGTTAAAACACCGCCCGTCGGGATACTGGCAGTCTCAATACCGACCCCGGGATCCTGACGGGTACTAAACCACCGCCGGAATACTGGCAGGGTAGGTGATTCCCCCTCTGTGGGTGTCCACGGCACCCATAGAGGGGAGTAGAACCTGTGGCAAGCGAAGCTCGCCACCGAGCTTCGTTGTGCTCGTCCCCCTGCTGGCATTCTGTTACATGAGATGCCAATGTTGGTATACTGACATTCGGCATCCCGTGTGCCGGCATCCCATACCGATTCCCATTGGCCATTTATCCTGGAATTCCTCTTGCTCACAGCCATTCGTCTCTTCCAGCAGCTCTTGTACTGCTATTTGTGTCGTCTAAATACAGGAGTATATAGGATAATATAGCAAATAATGTAACTTGTGAGCAGGGGGGGGGGGGGGGAGCCGACGGAGGTGGCGCTGGGAGATCATCTCCGCGCCGCCTCTACCTATCTAGTAAACGGGTCCCTGGTCGCATCGACCCGGGAGCCTGTTTACACAGCCACTGACCCGGTAATCAACCTGGGTATAACGCTGCTTTACACCCGGGTTGAATTGCCGGGTCAGGCGACCCGGAATTTCGGCTATGCCCCTTTCACCTTTCACACTGCACACCGACCCGTATCGACCCGGCAATATGCCGGGTCGATACCGGGTTATTTGTGCTGTGTGAAAGGGGTTTAAGAGAGGACGGGCCCATACGGAGGCTGCACACAGGACCCCAGCTCTAGGTACAACATTAATAGACATCCCTCACTTTTATTATTTTTATTACTAGATTATAAACTCTAATTCTGTTGTTGTCAATATAATACAATGGGTCAGCACTGCACTTGGACATTTACGTTATTATTGTCTCTGACAGTGATAAAAATGGCTGATAACTGTGTCTGTTTGGGGAATTTAATTGTTCAATCGTGCCCGATCTCCCATCTAAAGGGAGATTGCAGGGCGATATTTAGTTTTCATTCTTTATCGTGCCCACATCAGCTTTTTATGCGGCTAAACCCGACTAAACAAATTGGCATGATGCGAAAAGTCCCATTTAGACACCAAAACATTTTGCGCATTTCAGTGTAGCGAGCTGGGGACCCACGATAACAATTGAATCTCACCCAGTGAGTCTGAAATTTCCCCGTAACTTCTAAATATTTTCTCTGTACCATACCTTAAGCTATTGTAATTGTATTGTGGAAAGATCACACATCCTACTGCATATGCAACCAGTCAGGGAGAAGCCTCTGATAACTGGGAAGGCAACTATCTGGCCCACCTGCTGGATGCATGTTCTGATATGCATAATAATCTACTTTAATATACTGAAGCAATAATCACACATTCTGATACTCTATAAAAGACATCCACACGTGTTGAATCATGAGGAAACAGTGACTGAGTTTTTGTTTGGTGGACCTGTATCTTTTCAGTGCTGTTCTTACTATAGGAATAACTCACTGGCTTCGCCTATTATTTCTGCTTGCATCCTCCTGAGGTGGTGAGCAGAACTCTGCCCAAAGGTCTACTACTCTGCGCCTCCATCAGAGCTGGATTTAGGTGTTGGGGGGCCCGGGGTACTTAAGACAGGGGGGCCCTAAGGTATAAAATTAAAATCATATACATATACCCTGTATACATATATCAGTGCTGTAACTAGACATTTTAGTGCTATGTGTACGAAACAGCATCGGAAACCCCCCCCCCCCATATACAAAACGGGGCCAGTGTGCGCCGTAGCAGCATGTGCCAAAAATCTAAGGGCGTGGCTTCATGGCAAAGGGGCGTATCCACAGAGCTCCCTTTTACTCATTATGACAGGCAGAGCCCTCTTTTACACAGTACGCAGCAGAGTCACCCTTTTTACACATTATGGCAGGCAGAGACCCCTTTTTTTACAGATTAGGCAGGCAGAGTCCCCCTTTACACATAACAGCAGCAGCAGAGTCCCCCTTTTTACACGTTAAGCAGAGTACTCTTTTTACACATTACAGCAACAGAGTCCCCATTTTTTAAACATTATGGCAGGCGGGGGGAAGAGAGAGAGAGAGAGAGACTGACTCGCCTGCAACGACCAAGCATTCTTCTTTTCTTCCTGCCCTACGCTGGGGGCAGGCTAGGAGAGACGTCATCTCTCCCAGCACATGGGAAGGGAGCGGGGAGGAGCTGCAGCACTGCCCGGCTACCTAGGTAAGAAGTACCCGGGCAATGCAGCTGGACGCCGGGCGGTGACAGCAGGGAGAGGCGGGCCGAATCCCACAGTGTTGTGGTGGCAGCGGTGGTGACAATGGCGATGGAGTGGCCTGGCGGGTGTTGCCAGTGATCCTGCGCATTTGTGCTGTGTGCCAGGCACCACTGGCACACACCTAGTTACGGCCCTGATAGATCTATCTATCTATATCTATATCTCAAAATAATGTAGGATTCCCTAACATTCTCAAGAGCCCATCCCTCCCCCGGTTTCACATATAATACTTTACAGCTTTGCTCCACTGGCTGGCGTCCTAAGGCCGGAAGGAGTGTTTGTGCCTCTAAACGTTCCTCATAAACGGTGGGTACAGGAGGACACAGAGCACGGCAGGTACAGGATGAGAGGGTACAGGACGCGGGTACAGGAGTAGGGGGTACAGAACACTGGTACAGGAGGAGAGGGTACAGGACGCAGGTACAGGAGGAGAGGGTTTTGGACGCAGGTACAGGAGAAGAGGGTACACAACGCGGGAACAGGAGGAGAGGGTACGGGAGGCGGTTACAGAAGGAGAGGGTACAGGGTGCGGGTACCGGACGCAGGTACAGGAGGAGAGGATACAGGAGGCGGTTACAGGAGGAGAGGGTACAGGATGCGGGTACCGGACGCAGGTACAGGAGGAGAGGGTACAGGAGGAGATGGTACAGGACGCGGATACAGGATGCAGGCACATGAGGCGGTTAGAGGAGGAGGCAGTTACAGAAGGCAGGTACAGGAGGCGGTTACAGGAGGAGAGGGTACAGGATGCGGGTACCGGACGCAGGTACAGGAGGAGAGGGTACAGGAGGCAGTTACAGGAGGAGAGGGTACAGGACGCAGGTACAGGAGTAGTGGCTACAGGAGGAGGTTACAGGAGGAGAGGGTACAGAATGCGGGTACAGGAAGAGAGCGCATGTACAGGAGAGAGTTTCAGCACACTGTGCAGTACAGGAGGAGTGAGTGGGTCCCAGGAGAGAACGACAGCGTACGG